>NC_068457.1:19860837-20160837 GCF_023373465.1 Oncorhynchus keta | reverse complement strand
ACACGGCTGTGACTATAATCGAAGAGAATTCTCTTGGGAGATAATGCGGTCGGCATTTGAATGTAAGGAATTCTAGGTCAGGTGAACACAAGGACTTGATTTCCTGTATGTTGTTATGATTACACAATGAGTCGTTAATCATGAGGAATACAACCCGCCCTTCTTCCTACCAGAGAGAGGATTGTTTCTGTCAGTGTGACGCATGAAGAAACCGGGTGGCTGTACCGACAACATATCCCGAGTGAACCATGTTTCCGTGAAACAGAGAATGTTACAATCTCTGATGTCTCTCTGGAAGGTAACTCGTGCCCTATTTTCGTCCACCTTGTTGTCTAGAGACTGGACATTGGTGAGTAATATGCTCGGAAGTGGTGGATGGTGTGCTCGCCTTCTAAGTCTGACCAGGAGGCCGCTCCGTGGCGACAAAGTTGTTTTGGGTCGGCCTCTGGGATTAGATCCAATGTTCAGGGTGGAGGTCCGAACAAAGGATCCGCTTCAGGAAAGTTGTATTCCTGGTCGCAAGGCTGGTAAGTTGATGTCGCTCTTATATCCAATAGTTGTTCCCGGCTGTATGTAATAACACACAATTTTATTGGCTAACTATGCAAGAAATATTACATTAACAAAAAAAATACTGCATAGTTTCCCAAGGACTTGAAGCGAGGCAACCATCTCTGTCGTCGCCATCTTGTATACCACAGTTAATAAATATAAATTATCTCTCTGTACTTTCCTCCGTTCATCTTTCCCTCAATCCTGACTAGTCTCCCAGTCCCTGCCCCTTAAAACATCCCCATAGCATGATGCTGCCACCACCATGCTTCACCGTAGGGATGGTGCCAGGTTTCCTCCAGACGTGATGCTTGAAATTCAGGCCAAAGATAATCTTGGTTTCGTCAGACCAGAGAATCTTGTTTCTCATAGTCTGAGAGACCTTTGGTGCCATTCGGCAAACTCCAAAAGGGCTGTTATGTGCCTTTTACTGAGGAGTGGCTTCTGTCTGGTCACTCTACCATCAATGCCTGATTGTTGGAGTCCTGCAGAGATGCTTGTCCTTCTGGAAGGTTCTCCCATCTCCACAGAGGAACTCTAGAGCTCTGTCTGAGTGACCATCTCTAGAAAGAGTCTTGGTGGTTCCAAACATCTCAAGGATGATCAATGGAAACAGGATTCACCTGAAATAAATTTAGAGTCTTATAGCAAAGGGACTGAATACTTACAGTACCAGTCAAAAGTTCTAACACACCTACTCATTCAAGGGTTTTTCTTTATTTTTACTATTTTATACATTGTATAATATTCGTGAAGACATAAAAACTATGAAATAACGCATGTGGAATCATGAAGTAACCATTAAAAAATATATATATATATACAGTGCCTTGCGAAAGTATTCGGCCCCCTTGAACTTTGCGACCTTTTGCCACATTTCAGGCTTCAAACATAAAGATATAAAACTGTATTTTTTGTGAAGAATCAACAACAAGTGGGACACTATCATGAAGTGGAACGACATTTATTGGATATTTCAAACTTTTTTAACAAATCAAAAACTGAAAAATTGGACCGTAGTTCCACACTTAGAAGTAACACAGAGAGCATTTAAAAAAAGGCTTTTATCTTTTCTTACTGCACTTATTAGAGAGACAACTTGACATAAATGTAATCTATAGTGTAACATGGAGGTGAGGGAGAGAACATGGTTGAAGCTCCAGATTCTGAAACAGAACAGGATCAAAAGACTGTCATGAAAACCCAAACGGAGAGAAGGGGGAAATCAATGTGAGCGAAATGAGAGAGATTGTGCTGAGAACAGGAGACAGGATGATGTTAGGCCAGGTACGTTTACATCACAATCAATATCTTAATTCCAAATGTGGTCAAGTTGCAGTACATTTTTTATTAAACCCTATTGACATTTTACAGATGAAAATGTAACTCAATATTTTGTCGCAGGTGTATTTCAAATGATTCCGACTGGTACTTGCTTTCAAAAAAATTTCTTAAGGAAATTCTGCGACATTTTCTACTTGGCCATAGGTCTAAATATCCCTCTTGGAGAAATCCTGGTGTGATTCTTCCATTCAATTTTGAGGAGGGACTGAGCTAATTAACCCAGATGCACTAAAGTAATGAGTTCTCTCCGGTGGCTCCCTCCTTTAGAAAGAGAGGAGTCTTGCCTGTGATCTTCCCAGGCCATATCATCAGGACATTGTCAACGCAAACAAAGCCCTTATCGGTCTTCCTTTCAAACCACCTGATTATCCCTGAGAAATGGGGGAGAAATAGAAAAGGCCATGTCCTTGCCCAGGCGCTCTAAATGTCAGTGAAAGGCCACGGGACCAAACCGTGTCTTTATATACGTTGGCATATTTTACAGACAGGGCTGCGACAGGACAATTCTCCCATCTCTCTCTGTGTGATTTGCCTGGCCACCACGCAGACAGACAGATGCCTTGTCAAGCTCATTGATCGGCAGAGACAGACATCATGACATCACCTCCGATTAAAAACCAACGATCACAGATAGTCCAAGCACCAATACATTACATTCAGCAGAAGAGAATAATATAACTGTAACTTGTCCACCATGATTTCAAGGATTATACAATCTCTTAAACATGCTGTTTGTTAAGTGAATGTACAAGTTCTCATTGTGACACTAGTATGTAACTTGAATTTAATAGACAGTGTATTTCTGATTGAAGTTACGTCTGTTCTCAAGAGATTGTCTGAAAATCAACGCCGACCATGATGGGTCAGTCAGCTCAGAGAGAGATGGGCTGTTAGCTGTGACTACAGCATATAGTGGTGGAACTAAAATATCTCAAGATCTCTCAGGAATAGATCAAATTGAGAGCTGAAGCAAAATAATGACATAATAGATTTTTTTTTTTGGGGGGGGGGGGACTAATTGAATGACATGCCAAGTATCTTTGGTGATTGATGAGGGAGGGGTGAAGGAGGGAGACAGAGAGAGAGACAAAGTGAGAGATAAACAGAGTGAGAGAGAAACTCAGAGAAACCGAGAGATATTGTGAGAGAGAGAGCAAGAGAGAGTGAGTGAGACAGAGAGAGAGAGAGAGAGAGGGAGACAGAGAGACAGAGTGATTGAGATGGAGAGGGAGAGAGAGAGTGAGTGAGACAGAGACAGAGAGAAAAAGAGTGTGACAGAAAGAGAGTGAGTGAGACAGAGAGAGAAACAAAGTGAGAGATAAACAGAGTGAGAGAGAAACTCAGAGAAACCGAGAGATATTGTGAGAGAGAGAGCAAGAGAGAGTGAGTGAGACAGAGAGAGAGAGAGAGAGAGAGAGAGAGAGAGACAGAGAGGCAGAGTGATTGAGATGGAGAGGGAGAGAGAGAGTGAGTGAGACAGAGACAGAGAGAAAAAGAGTGTGACAGAAAGAGAGTGAGTGAGACAGAGAGAGAGAGAGAGAGAGAGAGAGAGAGAGAGAGTGCAACAGAGAGAGAGAGAGTGAGTGAGACAGAGAGAAAGAGAGTGTGACCGAAAGAGAGTGTGTGAGACAGAGAGAGAGAGAGAGAGAGAGAGAGAGAGAGAGAGAGAGAGAGCGCAACAGAGAGAGTGAGTGAGACAGAGACAGAGAGAAAGAGAGTGTGACCGAAAGAGAGTGTGTGAGACAGAGAGAAAGAGAAAGAGAGAGAGAGAGAGAGAGTGCAACAGAGAGAGAGAGAGAGAGTGAGTGAGACAGAGACAGAGAGAAAGAGTGTGACAGAAAGAGAGAGAGAGAGAGAGAGAGAGAGTGAGAGACAGAGAGAGAGAGAAGAGAGAGAGAGCGAGTGAGTGAGACAGAGACAGAGAGAAAGAGAGTGTGACAGAAAGAGAGAGTGAGAGAGAGAGAGCGAGAGAGAGAGAGGGAGAGAGGAGAGAGAGAGAGAGAGAGAGAGAGAGAGAGAGAGAGAGAGAGAGTGTGAGAGAGAGAGAGGGAGAGAGAGAGAGACTGGGTAAAAGCTCTTAGATTACTAGCATTCTTTTAAGGGAAATTCCACCGCTGCTCTTCAGTATATATGTCCATTAATATGTGATTAACATAGAGAATTTCCTCACTACACGACAATACGAGCGTTTCTGCATCTCCCCTGTAGAAATTGGCCATCTACAGTTCCTGGTTGTAAGCGAACCACAATATCCAGAAATCATAGCGATTTTAGGACGTAGTACCACACCTGTCGAGGTGGATCCAGTTGAGAATGGGTAGCTAACGTTACTCACTGGACCAGCCACGCTTTCAAAGTACATCAGCTTGCGAATAACAATTAATTTTGTATTTTTGTGTCAAGAACAACTATACAGTTTAGTCATGGTAGGGTGCTCAGTTCCTGGATGTGCAAATTACAAGCAAGTATAGGCTGCTGTGGTAACATTTCACTGTTTACCTTACTAAGAAGTCGAGCAGCGGTAACGTAGCAAACTTAGCTAGCTAACTATATTTGTTTTATCTAAACAAAAATATAGCTGGCTTTTATAATACGCGAGATAGACATTCCAAAGCAAATCAATGTAATTATTTAGCAGCTATCTGCCAATGTGATTTGTACTTTTGCAAGCTAACGTTAGCTACGTTAGGTACATTAGCTTAAGCCTACAGGACCTTATCCAACCGTTAGCTAGCTAACAAATTGCCGCAGAGGCTAACTTGACTGGTTTACGTTCAATTTACATAGTCCAATCCCAACAACATCTGCAGCAGCATCGACATCAAAGTCCCCTTTTCTAAATCTTTCAATGACTCCATGATGAGAAAATAAATATACTGGAGCTAGGCATTAACATCTCCAGGTTCTCCTTTACCCAAATCCAGATAGCAGATGTTCTGAAAGAGCTGCAAAACCTGGACCCGTACAAATCAGCTGGGCTTGACAATCTGGACCCTCTATTTCTGAAACTATCTGCCGCCATTGTCGCAACCCCTATTACCAGCCTGTTCAACCTCTCTTTCATATCGTCTAAGATCCCCAAGGACTGGAAAGCTGCCGCAGTCATCCTCCTCTTCAAAGGGGGAGACACCCTGGACCCAAACTGTTACAGACCTATATCCATCCTGCCCTGCCTATCTAAGGTCTTCGAAAGCCAAGTCAACAAACAGGTCACTGACCATCTCGAATCCCACCGTACCTTCTCCGCTGTGCAATCTGGTTTCCGAGCCGGTCACGGGTGCACCTCAGCCACGCTCAAGGTACTAAACGATATCATAACCGCCATCGATAAAAGACAGTACTGTGCAGCCATCTTCATTGACCTTGCCAAGGCTTTCGACTCGGTCAATCACCATATTCTTATCGGCAGACTCAGTAGCCTCGGTTTTCAGATGACTGCCTTGCCTGGTTCACCAATTACTTTGCAGACAGAGTTCAGTGTGTCAAATCGGAGGGCATGCTGTCCGGTCCTCTGGAAGTCTCTATGGGGGTGCCACAGGGTTCAATCCTCGGGCCGACTCTTTTTTTCTGTATATATCAATGATGTTGCTCTTGCTGCGGGCGATTCCCTGATCCACCTCTACGCAGACGACACCATTCTATATACTTCCGGCCCGTCCTTGGACACTGTGCTATCTAACCTCCAAACGAGCTTCAATGCCATACAACACTCCTTCCGTGGCCTCCAACTGCTCTTAAACGCTAGTAAAACCAAATGCATGCTTTTCAACCGTTCGCTGCCTGCACCCGCACGCCTGACCAGCATCACCACCCTGGATGGTTCCAACCTTGACATCTATAAGTACCTAGGTGTCTGGCTAGACTGTAAACTCTCCTTCCAGACTCATATCAAACATCTCCAATCGAAAATCAAATCAAGAGTCGGCTTTCTATTCAGCAACAAAGCCTCCTTCACTCACGCCGGCAAACTTACCCTAGTAAAACTGACTACCCTACCGATCCTCGACTTAGGCGATGTCATCTACAAAATTGCTTCCAACACTCTACTCAGCAAACTGGATGCAGTTTATCACTGTGCCATCCGTTTTGTCACTAAAGAACCTTATACCACCCACCACTGCGACTTGTACGCTCTAGTCGGCTGGCCCTCGCTACATATTCGTCCAGACCAGACCCACCATGGCTCAACTAGCCTACCTGGTTAAATAAAGGTGAAATAAAAAATAAAAAAATAAAAAAACATGGTCCGTGTCTTGTTGTCATAGTTGGTGTTGTTGTCATAGTTGGTGTGTTTATACGTAGGTTATAACTTCTACTGTGGTTTTCTATGTATTATGGAGGCTTAGTTGATTGTTTATGCAAAGCTTGAAGTCTAAATTGAAGAAAAGCAGAGTTATTAGTAAGGAGGGGATGGTGTGGGTGACTGACTGTCTGTTGGTGTGGGTATTGTGTGTGAAGGTTATTATGCATGATCTATTGACACAAGGGGGATGGGTGGATATAGTACCTTGTTTGAGTGTGTATTGATGGGGACAAAGTAGTCAAATGTTTACTAATCACTGACTAGTGTGTATCCTACAGACTAATCCTGCTTCTGATGATGACCTTGACACCAGCTTCAGTAATACAGATCCTGTAAACCTACTGGATGAAAGCGTTCAGCCGGGAACAAGCTCAAGCTCAACATCTGACTCGGAAGAGGAAGCGACTGCACAGGGCTGGCAAAAGCCAAAGTGTATAGTCTATGAGTCCAAGGTCATGGAGCTCATGAAGTTCTGCCAGGCCAGCTGCCATTGCCCAACACAAGACGAGGTTCACCAGCTAAAGAACATTCAGGACCCTACCTGGAACATTCAGCAAACACAAGATCCAAATTAGGTTATGATGTTGTAGTATAATATAGAATGCCTAGTATGCTCACAACTGCATTGGGGTCTAGATATTGCTAGCTGTTGTACATACAGCGAGAATACAAAACATTAAGAGCATCTGCTTTTTCCATAACATAGACTCATCAGGTAAATCCACTTCAATCAGTGTAGATGAAGGGGAGGTTCACAGGTCAAAGGTTAAAGATGGATTGTTAAGCCTTGAGACAATTGAGAGATGGATTGTGTATGTATGCCATTCAGAGGCTGAATGGGAAAGACAAAATATCGGTTTGTGTCATGTTGAGTCAACATGGGCCAGCATCCCTGTGGAACACTTTCGACACCTTGTAGAGTCCATGACCCAATGAATTGAGGCTGTTCTGAGGGCAAACGACGGGGATATAGGAGGGTGTCCCTAATGTTTGGTGTACTCAGTGTGTGTACTCAGTGTATATAATGGTGTTTTTGATCAAATGTTTTATATGATATTTTTCACAAGTGTACTGACAAGTGACTAATGATCCCAGCTGCATCAGAAACCAATAAAGTGTTGATTTCAACTTCTGCATCAATTCATTGTGATATTCATGAAATATATTTAGAAGCAACTAGCTACAATCTTACTGCTAAAACATATTATGCAGGGAGTTGGTGTATCATTTCAAGTTGGCAAGTAAACATGCTTCAATAAAACAGTAGATTTGTCTGTCAATGTAGCAAATAAGTAGACATAGACTATTAAAACACAGTTTATTTGCTCTGGAGACCCAGGTGTGTTTACACAGTAGTATGCAGGAACAGTTATGGCAATGTATCACAAATATACAGTAGAAGAAAAATATACTACTACGCCTATAATAAATAGTGCAGTTCAACAAAGGCAATACTTGCATATGATGTGGGTGGTGAGGTGTTCGCCATCACTTTTATAAAAGGGGAGATTGTTGTTATGGACCCTTCACATCTTCTTGAGTCATCAACTTATTTGTAGCCAACATACTGTCCATGGTGTGAGGGATAAATTGCTCAAATGGCCCCAACAACACACGCAAGCAAGGAGATTCAGTGCCTAGCTTCTCCCCATGTAGAACAAACTAAAAAAATAACCTGTAGGCCACCAAACAGTATTGTCTGTAAAATAATTACAAAAACGCTATAAGACTTTCATGAGCAATCGTTGTGTACTGTCTGTATTCCTACTGTAGCAGCACAATGCAGAATATCTCACAGTCACGTCAGCTAGCTAACTACAAGTTATAGTTACTCAAAAACTAATATGAGTTATAAAGCCAAAGTCATTCCTTCACTCTTCTTCATCATCATCAAAACATTTCTCCAGTTTTGCTCCTAATAAGATGCACTTAAGCTAGCTAGGCTAGCTAATGTTGGCTAGCTTGGCTAGTAAGCGCCGCTATGGCCAAATCAATCACAAAACTATACTGTACTGAACAACACTGCCTCGTGTGAAAAGAGAGATTATATTGCTAGCTAGTTACTGACAGCAAAACAAATGACTTGTTTGTCATTTGCCCTCCTGATCTCGCTGGTCTAGGGTGCCACCGCCAGTTGATCTGGGAGGTTCCAGCGATACGCCATCCCATCTGGTTTGCACTTAGTGGGACTCTCCATTGTTTTTCAACAAGACAATAACCCAAAACACACCTCCAGTGATGGAGTGCTGCATCAGATGACCTGGCCTCCACAATCACCCGACCTCAACCCAATTGAGATGGTTTGGGATGAGTTGGTCCGCAGAGTGAAGGAAAAGCGGCCAACAAGTGCTCAGCATATGTGGGAACTCCTTCAAGACTGTTGGAAAAACATTCCAGGTAGAGCTGGTTGAGAGAATGCCAAGAGTGTGTAAAGCTGTCATCAAGCAAAGGGTAGCTACTTTGAAGAATGTCAAATATTAAATATATTTTTATTTGTTCAACACCTTTTTGATTACTACATGATTCCATATGTGTTATTTCATAGTGTTGATGTCTTCACTATTATTCTACAATATAGAACATTGTAAAAATAAAGAAACACCCTGGAATGAGTGTGTGCATCCAAACTTTTGACTGGTACTGTATGTATATTTTTTAAGAGAAATGCTATGGCGGCCGCAGTGCAATTTAGAAGTAGCTCAAAAACCGAGATATCCTGCAATGTCGTGGCAAATAGTCCAATGTGTCACGTCCTCACCATAGAGAGCATTTATTTTCTATGGTAGAGTAGGTCAGGGCGTGACCAGGGGTTGTTATAGTTTATATTTTCTATGTGGGGTTCTAGGTTTATTTTCTATGTTGGTGATTTGTATGATTCCCAATTAGAGGCAGCTGGTAATCGTTGTCTCTAATTGGGGATCATACTTAAGTAGCATTTTTTCCACCTGTGGGTTATGGGATATTGTTTGTTTAGTTGCCTGTTAGCACTGCATTGTTAGTCACGTTTCGTTTATTCTTTTGTTTTTTCTATGTTTCACTGTCAATTAAATATGTGGAACGCTACATACGCTGCGCCTTGGTCCCTCTATACTAACGATCGTGACACAATGGCTCTAATGAACAAGGACAACAATATCTACTCGCCACTAGCGTGATCGTGCAATCGGCGAAACACAAAGGCCACATTAATTGCTACAAAATATGACTCACTTCATTTAAGATCAGACAGCAGGCTCAATCAATGATGTCATTGGCTGAACTCTCCCAGTGCAAAAAAAAATCTAAAATATTGCTATGGTTCATAATTATGTCTGAAACACCGCTCATCACTCATACATATTTAGGCAGACTGGAAAAACACCACAAATAGTGTTTATCGGTTAAGTTTCTCTTTAAGGATTTGCAATTAGCCAATTAGTACAAGATGCGATATGCAACATTAGCAACCGAATGAAGAGCATAGACAGCGAGGAAATGTCAATGTTTTAGGTAGCATAAACTGGAGTGCTATTATACTGTATTCCATCTTTGTGGGCCGCTGAAAGGTACATTAACATGCTATCAATAGTATAGAGCAGATATAATTAGAATAATGACATCATTACTACTTAATAATATTTTTAGTTTGGGATTCTTTGAAAAATATAGCTAAATATAATTTCGTACCAGGTAGCCACCGTTAAAGTCTATGTTAATACCATCTGAAACAAAACTGTAAAGTAAATCAGTACTGAAATTACTCATAGCTGTCACACCCTGGCCATAGAGAGGCTTTATATTCTCTATTTTGATTAGGCTCAGGTGTGACTAGGGTGGGCATTCTATGTCCTTTTTTCTATGTTCTGTATTTCTATGTCTTGGCCTGGTATGGTTCTCAATCAGGGACAGCTGTCTATCGTTGTCTCTGATTGAGAACCATACTTAGGTACCCTTTTCCCCCACCTGTTTTGTGGGAAGTTAACTTTGTCATTGTTCAGGTTACATAGCCCAAAGCTTCATGGTTTGGTTTTATTCTTTGTTTTGTCGGCGTCATTTTTAATAAAAAGAAAATGTACGCTTACCATGCTGCACCTTGGTCCAGTCCTTCAGCCAGCTGTGACAATAGCAGTTAGCAGCTAATTTCCAGGATAATTTGGCGACCGGGACAAGGTGGTAAAATACCTTAATGAAGTGCTTATTAGCAGGGAATTAGTCTCCAATCCACTATGTAGCATATGACTAGACAGCAATTAGAGCCAACCGTTAGACTGCATGTGATCAATGGTAGGAGAATGTAACAGAGTACAGACATGTCAGTTTCACACCTGGGTCAAACACATATTCCAAAAGTGGCCCTTCGAGACAGATATTCTAAAAATGAAATATGTATTTCTACAAGACTCAATGGTATTAAATGAGATGCGTTATGTTTGCCCAGTACAATGGAACCAACGGAATAGTCCCAAAATGGTCAAACCCTGAGCTGAATCCATGGCAAATAAGACCAATTTCAAGTTACACAAGCTAGTTAGGATTCGTCTTCATGGTATCAAATGTCAACACAAAGCAATGAAGGAATGAGCAGTTTGGGTTTCCATAATGTACAGTATCTTACTAAGCCTCCAAATCTACTGTCCACTGAGATTTCCTCTTTCAGCAGAGAAAGTAGTGACAACAGACAGACTACAGTTTCCTGTGGCCACAGTGAGACCTTTTTCTCGTATGTTCTCCAGCAGGTGATATATTTTTTTAAATGGCGAGACCAGTCAGTCGACAACGCTCCTCCAAAACACAGCCCAGCCGCGTCCAGAGGCTGGTTACAGATTCAATTAGCAGCAGCGAGACAAAACCCCCTGGTCCTTCTCCTCCCAGGCGGAGCTGGGGGGCCACCCGCAAGACAGCCATGGGAACAAAGGGCCTCTCTGTCTGGCCCCTTGGCCCTACAAGAGCCCCCTCTTCTCGAGTGGCACTGTTCCATCTGCACCCCTGCCGGGCTCACTCAACCACACACAACTCCCACACACACTGCTACCGCTAATTAGCACTCCCATTACCCGGCCAATTATTATTGCACTTGTGCTAATTAGAAATGATTTAAAGCATTTGTCAATTAGTCTTTTACATGCTCGCCTGGCTGGATGTGGGAGGCACATTAAATCAACTGGTTACAAGTAGAGAAGACGCGGGTGTGAGGCGACCTGTTAAGAATTTTGTGCCTGCCTGGGAGAGTGTGAAACGACTCCGCATGGGGAGATTATTATACAGTAACATGCATGGGTGGAAGATGGTGTGGCTAAACCTTCACAGGTTCCATTCATTTCTTTCTTTTTGGTTTCCTGGTTGTCTAATTGAAGAAATGTCACGTTGCAACATATTTGGACGTTGGTTGTTTTCTGTTGTTTGTCCCACGAGGTGTCCACTTTCTGTCCTATAGCTCTGTGCAGCAGGTGGCAGAGACCCCACGTGTCGAACTGCTGTGGTACCTTCTACCCAGGCATCTTCCAGTCAAGCAGCCAGCCTCCATCCATAGACAGGCACAACTCCTTTACTACAATCTCTGCCTTGCCACAGTACCACTGAACATCTTCTGCCAGTGCCAGTCACTCATCAATCACTTCTAGACGTACAGTGTCTGGGTCCATGCCTGCACCAGAAGGAGGGGGCGTAAGAGAGAGAGAGAGAAAAAGAAAGGGTAGAAACAAAGGAGGAGAGGAGTTTCCAGTAGTATACGTTGTCAGAGGTAGGGGGTTGTGGTTAGGAAGAGGGAGAAGGCCGGCCGAGAGACGCATACCAATTAGCCTTCTGGGAAGAAGCACTCAGAGAGCTAGGGCCTCATCACTATGGAAACCCCTCCCTAATAATCTCTGCCCACCAAACCTCCATTCTCTCTCTCTCTCTCTCTCTCTCTCTCTCTCTCTCTCTCTCTCTCTCTCTCTCTCTCTCTCTCTCTCTCTCTCTCTCTCTCTCTCTCTCTCTCTCTCTCTCTCTCTCTCTCTCAGGAACCCGGCGCTGACATGCTTAATGACTAAAATGTAAATGTGTTACCGGGTTACCAAAAGCAAAAAATTGTAGCAAGCACATACTTCCCCTGTGTCTAAATGAGATGTAGTCAGTGGGAACGGGCTTGACGTAAGGACAGAGGGCTGCAGCTGCAAATTGGGGGAAAATAGTGCCCATACTGAACTCGCTAACAATGTTTTGCCAAACTCATCTGTTGTCCTGTCTCACTGGTCACCTAGATGAGCAGTCCTGAATGATGCTGATGGATCTAACAAGACTCAGTCTATTGTCTAAACAGATAGGAGGGTGAGACCAGAGAGATGCCTTGTTAACGCAAACATCTCCCATCTCTTATTGATTTCATTAAGATGCCGCAGGAGAGCTGATTGCATTCTGTCGGGACTCAAATGAGCCTCTCTTCTCTTCAAGCTCTCTCTCTCTCTTGATCTCTCTTTCTCTTCCGCTCTCAATTTTTCTCTCTCTCCCTCTCATTTTACTCTCGCTCTCTACTCTCTTTCCCTTGCTCTCGCTCTCTCGTTCTCTCGAGGGACTGAGCTGTGTCTCAGAGTGTGGCCCCTCCGGCGGGATCCGTTTTAATCAGTTTAATTAATTTCCAATCATAGGAAGGTAAACTAATCAGGGGGTGTATTAAACACTGACGTCTCCGTTGAAGACCCTGCTGAGACACTGAGCTAGAGACAGGAGTACTGTCTTGGGTTTACACTACTATAGGGAACACTTTGGTTTACACTACTATAGGAAACACTTTGGTTTACACTACTATAGGGAACACTTTGGTTTACACTACTGTAGGGAACACTTTGGTTTACACTACTATAGGGAACACTTTGGTTTACACTACTGTAGGGAACACTTTGGTTTACACTACTGTAGGGAACACTTTGGTTTACACTACTATAGGGAACACTTTGGTTTACACTACTATAGGGAACACTTTGGTTTACACTACTATAGGGAACACTTTGGTTTACACTACTATAGGGAACACTTTGGTTTACACTACTATAGGGAACACTTTGGTTTACACTACTATAGGGAACACTTTGGTTTACACTACTATAGGGAACACTTTGGTTTACACTACTATAGGAACACTTTGGTTTACACTACTATAGGGAACACTTTGGTTTACACTACTATAGGGAACTTTGGTTTACACTACTATAGGGAACACTTTGGTTTACACTACTATAGGGAACACTTTGGTTTACACTACTATAGGGAACACTTTGGTTTACACTACTATAGGGAACACTTTGGTTTACACTACTATAGGGAACACTTTGGTTTACACTACTATAGGGAACACTTTGGTTTACACTACTATAGGGAACACTTTGGTTTACACTACTATAGGGAACACTTTGGTTTACACTACTATAGGGAACACTTTGGTTTACACTACTGTAGGGAACACTTTGGTTTACACTACTGTAGGGAACACACACTACTTAGGGAACACTTTGGTTTACACTACTATAGGGAACACTTTGGTTTACACTACTATAGGGAACACTTTGGTTTACACTACTATAGGGAACACTTTGGTTTACACTACTGTAGGGAACACTTTGGTTTACACTACTATAGGGAACACTTTGGTTTACACTACTATAGGGAACACTTTGGTTTACACTACTGTAGGGAACACTTTGGTTTACACTACTATAGGGAACACTTTGGTTTACACTACTATAGGGAACACTTTGGTTTACACTACTATAGGGAACACTTTGGTTTACACTACTGTAGGGAACACTTTGGTTTACACTACTATAGGGAACACTTTGGTTTACACTACTTTGGTTTACACTAGGGAACACTTTGGTTTACACTACTATAGGGAACACTTTGGTTTACACTACTATAGGGAACACTTTGGTTTACACTACTATAGGGAACACTTTGGTTTACACTACTATACACTACTATAGGGAACACTTTGGTTTACACTACTATAGGAACACTTTGGTTTACACTACTGTAGGGAACACTTTGGTTTACACTACTGTAGGGAACACTTTGGTTTACACTACTATAGGGAACACTTTGGTTTACACTACTATAGGGAACACTTTGGTTTACACTACTATAGGGAACACTTTGGTTTACACTACTATAGGGAACACTTTGGTTTACACTACTATAGGGAACACTTTGGTTTACACTACTATAGGGAACACTTTGGTTTACACTACTATAGGGAACACTTTGGTTTACACTACTATAGGGAACACTTTGGTTTACACTACTGTAGGGAACACTTTGGTTTACACTACTGTAGGGAACACTTTGGTTTACACTACTATAGGGAACACTTTGGTTTACACTACTATAGGGAACACTTTGGTTTACACTACTATAGGGAACACTTTGGTTTACACTACTGTAGGGAACACTTTGGTTTACACTACTATAGGGAACACTTTGGTTTACACTACTATAGGGAACATTTTGGTTTACACTACTATAGGGAACACTTTGGTTTACACTACTACACTTTGGTTTACACTATAGGGAACACTTTGGTTTACACTACTGTAGGGAACACTTTGGTTTACACTACTATAGGGAACACTTTGGTTTACACTACTATAGGGAACACTTTGGTTTAGTAGGAACACTTTGGTTTACACTACTATAGGGAACACTTTGGTTTACACTACTATAGGGAACACTTTGGTTTACACTACTATAGGGAACACTTTGGTTTACACTACTATAGGGAACACTTTGGTTTACACTACTATAGGGAACACTTTGGTTTACACTACTATAGGGAACACTTTGGTTTACACTACTATAGGGAACACTTTGGTTTACACTACTGTAGGGAACACTTTGGTTTACACTACTGTAGGGAACACTTTGGTTTACACTACTATAGGGAACACTTTGGTTTACACTACTATAGGGAACACTTTGGTTTACACTACTATAGGGAACACTTTGGTTTACACTACTATAGGGAACACTTTGGTTTACACTACTATAGGGAACACTTTGGTTTACACTACTATAGGGAACACTTTGGTTTACACTACTATAGGGAACACTTTGGTTTACACTACTATAGGGAACACTTTGGTTTACACTACTGTAGGGAACACTTTGGTTTACACTACTGTAGGGAACACTTTGGTTTACACTACTATAGGGAACACTTTGGTTTACACTACTATAGGGAACACTTTGGTTTACACTACTGTAGGGAACACTTTGGTTTACACTACTATAGGGAACACTTTGGTTTACACTACTGTAGGGAACACTTTGGTTTACACTACTATAGGGAACACTTTGGTTTACACTACCGTAGGGAACACTTTGGTTTACACTACTATAGGGAACACTTTGGTTTACACTACTGTAGGGAACACTTTGGTTTACACTACTATAGGGAACACTTTGGTTTACACTACTGTAGGGAACACTTTGGTTTACACTACTATAGGGAACACTTTGGTTTACACTACTATAGGGAACACTTTGGTTTACACTACTGTAGGGAACACTTTGGTTTACACTACTATAGGGAACTTTTTGGTTTACACTACTGTAGGGAACACTTTGGTTTACACTACTATAGGGAACACTTTGGTTTACACTACTATAGGGAACACTTTGGTTTACACTACTATAGGGAACATTTTGGTTTACACTACTGTAGGGAACACTTTGGTTTACACTACTGTAGGGAACACTTTGGTTTACACTACTGTAGGGAACACTTTGGTTTACACTACTGTAGGGAACACTTGTTTACACTACTGTAGGGAATGCTTGGGATTACAATACTGTAGGGAACACTTTGGTTTACACTACTGTAGGGAATGCTTGGGATTACAGTACTGTAGGGAAGACTTTGGTTTACACTACTGTAGGGAATGCTTGGGATTACAGTACTGTAGGGAACACTTTGTCTTACACTAATGTAGGGAATGCTTGGGATTACAATACTGTAGGGAATGCTTGGGATTACAATACTGTAGGGAATGCTTGGGAGGCTACTGAAGGGAGAGAGTAGGCTTCTGAAGGGAGAGAGTAGGCTTCTGAAGGGAGAGAGTAGGCTACTGAAGGGAGAGAGTAGGCTTCTGATGGGAGAGAGTAGGCTACTGAAGGGAGAGAGTAGGCTACTGAAGGGAGAGAGTAGGCTTCTGATGGGAGAGAGTAGGCTACTGAAGGGAGAGAGTAGGCTTCTGATGGGAGAGAGTAGGCTACTGAAGGGAGAGAGTAGGTTACTGAAGGGAGAGAGTGGGCTACTGAAGGGAGAGAGTAGGATACTGAAGGGAGAGAGTAGACTACTGAAGGGAGAGAGTAGGCTTCTGAAGGGAGAGAGTAGGCTACTGAAGGGAGAGAGTAGGCTACTGAAGGGAGAGAGTAGGCTACTGAAGGGAGAGAGTAGGCTACTGAAGGGAGAGAGTAGGATACTGAAGGGAGAGAGTAGGCTACTGAAGGGAGAGAGTAGGCTACTGAAGGGAGAGAGTAGGCTACTGAAGGGAGAGAGTAGGCTACTGAAGGGAGCAGTTACAGTGTGTTTTGACCAGACACGGTGCCTCCTCTTGACAATGTTCCTCTCCAACGCATCTCTCCACTTTAAATTTTCATAAAGCAGAGCAGAGCTCAACTTTAAATGTTCAGAAAGCAGAGCAGAGCTCAACTTGTTCTACCACTCCGCTAGCAGGGTTCTCGCCTCTTGCCTTCCCACAATCCCCCACACATTTCTTTGCGTGCCCTCGTTGAAAATGAATGGAGGGGGACCTTCTCCTGCCGAATTGGTTGCTGGTGAAAACCCACTGAACGCTTTGCTTTTACAGTCCTATTTCCCCTGGCACACACAGAGAAACTTTCTTCTTATTCAAAGATTTCCACAATTCCACAATTCCACAATTGTACAAAGCATCAAATTGCTACCTAGCACCAAATGGTACACAGTGGTGCTTGTTTCAATGAATTCCAAAGAAACAAAAAAAAAATACTGGATCAGTTGAACATGTAAATTGTCTGTGTGATCATCATGTGATAAAATACAGGACCATTCTCTAATAAACTACTAAGAGAAGGACAATCCCCTTTATGATTCGTTTAGTATGTCACCACCAAAGGTAAACACTTAGTATTCATCAAACTGGAGAAAAAGAGAAAGAAAGAAGGGAGGAGGAGGAGGAGGGAGAGAGAAAAAGGGATAGAAATTACCATGCTGAGGCGAGTAAAAAAAAAGACATGAAATTGTGAGCAGCGGGGCTGGGAGAAGATGGCATGTCTGACGCCCGGGCGATGTGTGGGGTAGCTCGTAATTCAAGGTCTTCACATGCAAACGCTCGGTAAACAAACCCACAGAAATAGGTAAACAAATTACACCAATACAAAGACTCTCAGAGACCGAGAGTACCACATGCAGTGTGTGTGAAGACCATAGAGTCTGTCATTTGAATACAGTCCATAACATACTGTGTATAACATACTGTGTACATTATGGTTGGGAAGGTTCCTGGCGACATCTGCAACATCTGCCATTACGCCCGGCCCAAACAGTACAACTCTATACGTAATCTGGTAACTAAAATGGAATGACTCTGTTGATAATAACTGCAGGTAAGGTGAGTTACCAGGTAAAGCACATAAGTGCACAATGTAGTAAGGATGTACAAGTGACTTTTCATATCATTAAAATGTATTGTCCTCCCTGACGAAGGCCTTGCTGCCGGAAGGCGTCAGATGTTTAAAATCTTTGTTCCATTGAACATGCCTCACAAATAAAAGGTATTTTAATTCTGTGATGAGTGCCTTGGTCCTCCTTGCTTTTTTAACGACCAATTAACCCATTTGACCAAAGAGATCCTTCTATCTACAGAGACCCTCTTGTGTGTACCCTAACAGTGCTTCCCTTCCTTTATCTTTTCTACATGTACTAAGGATGTATTTAGTTGTACAGTAATTGTTCTTGTGTTCCCGAATAAAGTCTTCGATGGTAAATTGTCCACCAAGGGGGATAGTAAAGATATCCTGTGTTGAATTGTGAAGCTGAAGGACTGTTGTCCATCAGACGTAAGGTCTCTTCCTGAAACATCTTATTGTAACCTTCAGTCTCATACTGTAGGTCAGGGTTCCTGGGTGATTTTATTTGACCGCCATTTTTTTATACATATTTTTTTATTGTTGGACATAAAAAGGCTGTAAAAACACAGGGAAATCAGTTCCAGGTGGCCTAGTGGTTAGAGCGTTTGGCCAGTAACCGAAAGGTTGCTGGATCGAATCCCCGAGCTGACAATGTAAAAATCAAACCCACTGTTCCCCGGTAGGCCGTCATTGTAAATAAGAATTTGTTCTTAACTGACCTGCCTAGTTTAAACATTTTGGGGGGTGGAAGTCTGTTCCAAGGTATTCCCTCACATAGTAGAGAGAAATTTAAATGTAAGCAATGTTGACATTTGACCACCACTGATGGGTTTGGGTTTCCTCGCTGTCAATTTGCAGTCTACAAATGATTTGTAATAATGTTCTGGCCCCCTGACCATCAGCCCGAGGCGGAACCTAGTTGATGACCCCTGCTGTAGGTCTTCATACAGAGAGCACTATTGACCTCAAACAAAAAGTTATTGAGTAGAATGGACAGTTTTTTAAACAATATCTTACTCAAGGCTTTCTTCGAATCATCTCAAACTGAACTTTTCAAAAAAGACACAATATGCACAACCCACGCATTTCTGACTTATAGTCGGAGTGATATACTTCCTTCTCAAAGTATCAACAGCAATTTTCAGATGGCTGTCTGAGTTTCTAGGTATCTAGCTTTCAATGACCTTCAATTATAGTTCACACCTTTTCTTACAGACAACATTGAAATTGTTTTCGGAGTACTGAAAGGCACTGACAGTCAATCAACTGAAGGACAAACTCGAAGAGCTATCCTATCCAAGTCAACTCCTACAGTATATTAATTCTATCGTCACCTACCACCAACAAGATGATAGGAAAAGATACATGCATTAAAAACACAATAAACGAAATGTTACCACAGTAATCCCACCAATCAATTACTTCACTCCTAGGGGGCATGACAGCAGAACGATAAGAAAATATTTGAGTTTTGAGATAGATGATGATGACAATAAGAAGGGTGTCAATTCTCTTTCTGATCACCGAAGCACAACGGTAGAAGACAAAAATGAGTGGAGCTTCTTATATTTCAAACATCCAGCCACTTCAAGTCATTCCAAAGGAGACGCCAGTGGGTGGGGGGTCATGGTTTAGGAAGGAGATTATCAAGTTTAATCTCTCGGCAACTAAACAGATAAATCTATAGCATCTTCCACGGAGCACACACACACAAACACACAGTATATTTAGCAGCCTGTGCCCCCCTCTCCTCATCCCACTCGGCCACGGCTCCCTGTGTTTGCCTGTAGAGTAAGCCACTCGGGGGATAATAAAGCCATGGAGAAGAGGAGAGAGGAGGAGAGGGAGAGCATCTCCTCAGGGCTGTAGAGGGATTAGTCCTCTCATCTCCCCCCGGATCAGCCACTTTACTCGCCGATGTTTGCTCTGATATTGACTATGCCACATCCTGATCCCATTACACGCCAATAAACAGCGGCTCCCAGGCCGGGGACTGAGCCTGAGAGAGCAGAGGGATTACTGGTACAGCTATAGAGCTATAGCTTCTCTCTCTGTCCCTCTCACTATCGCTCCCTCTCTCTCTCTCTCTCTTCCAGTCTCTCTCCATCCCTCTGGGCTGTTGGAGAGTTTGGCTCTGGCTCAGGAATCAGGAATCCGACCCAAGCCATCTAATCATCCACACTGAGATAGAACCCCCCCCCGAGAAGATGAGCTGCCCACCACCACCTCAAAGCATGACTGCCTGCCCACAGCCCTGACCTGAGAGGGCCTACACACACACACACACACACACACACACACACACACACACACACACACACACACACACACACACACACACACACACACACACACACACACACACACACACACACACACACACACACACACACACACACACACACGTACGCATGAACGAATGCGCACGCACACACACACAAAGATGACAATAGTGTATAGATTTGTTTGTTCAACTTTCATCAACTTCTTGAGTTGAGCTACTCCAGTTCAGTAAGCCTGCACACACACAGTGACTGATTATTATTTGAATACGATTATTAATTGAAAATGAAAACCAATTAAAATCAGAATATGAAATTAATAACGCAAACTCTAAAAAAATATAAGATGGTAATGGATAGCTTTATGCTACATTTTGAAATCAGAGTGAATGGCATTTCTCTGCACACTTATTAATTCATTAGGCATGTCTTATAGTGTTGTATTTGAAATAATTCATGGTTGTCTGAGAAATAGTCTTCAAACGAATGTGGAGACAATTGTACTTTTTCTCCTCCTAGTTGTGAGTTCAGATAAGCTTGGGAGGCGCATTACAAAGTCACTCGTACAGTGAATAGAGAAGAAGAGTGCTAGATATTACTGTCACGATAAAAACTCAGTGTGTAAATATATAGCTTTTACAAAATCACTCTTTCTAGCTTGTTAACTTCTTAAAAAGGACCAAAAATAATCTGATACATACCTCATTAGGCGGCTGTTGGTTGACTGGACACTAAGTCAACTGGGACTTACATTGCATTGCAGACCTGGGTCAAACAAATACATGTCAAATACTTGGGCTGTAATTGGTTTATTTTTCCACAATTAAATAAATGAAACAGCCCCAAAATTGCTGAGCTGAAGATAAATCAAGTGCATATGTTGACCAATATCTTAGATGCTGCCTAACAATGAGTACTCTGAGTACTCATAGAGTACTCTGTATCTAGTAATGTCAATGTGCAGTAAAACACTTTACCAGGCTCTCCAGACTGGCCTTGTCAACCAGACAATTAACTACCAAGGCATATGAATTGAACATTGCATCACTATGGGTCCTGGTAAAAAGTAGTGTATTATATAGGGAATAGGATGTGGTTTGGGAAGAGACATAGACTTGTTCCTCTCACGGTACACAGTAATATGAGATCCACCTACACTGACTGACTGTCACGTCATCCTCGCTCTACAAACACACACAGACACCCTACACTGTTTGAACAGTTAATACAGACAGTAGAAAACCATTCAAAAGCTCAGGAGAGACTCAGTAGACTCTCAAAGTAGAGATGATTGATTCAGGTATATGTCCCAGAGTTGTTATTAGAATAACGCACATTAAAGTGGCAGTATCTTTACTGCGCTGCCGAGCCGTGCTTTCATCTGATTAATAGCCTACCTGTTACTGTCAAAGTGAGACAGTATATGAGTATGGATTTCAGAACTTTCGAACTGAATGAGAGCTGGAGCACAAAAGGAAGAAGCTTCACTTCTCTGAAGGAGACAGATGTGTGGGATACGAGAGTTGACAAGGTTGGCATGAGAGACGTTTGTTGTTCAAAATGGAGGCTCGGTGTAGCATACCACTCAGTAAAGACACAGCCAGTCCAATATAATTGGGCTTCAACGATTGTCAGAAAACTGTCTTCTTGAAACCAATTGCTGCTGCAGTGTGTATTTAGTGTTTAATTCCCCCTCCTCCCCCTTTCTCCTCCCTCCTTCCTCCCTCCTTTCTTTTTCTTTCATTCTTTCCTTCAGAAAATCAAAAACCCTGACATGCAAATGGACCCTATTAAATCCTATTAGTGGGCCTGTCACATGCAGAAGAACCGGGCTAGTGTTAGCGCTGTGCTAGTTATCGTTAGCGCTAGTTTTGTTTCTATCCAGATTAGATACTGTAACTGTAGAGGGATAAAGCAGCCCATCTCTGAGGTAAACAGCACCCAGATCATGTTGGGGACCGACAAATCCAGGGAGGGATTTCAGGGTTCGCCATCCACATTGTTGCTGGATTTGTCAGTCAATTTGTTGCTAAATGGAAACTGAAAAAATACCCGGTAATGCTAACCCTTGAATGGAGAATAATGAGTAGTTGTTGTTTCTTCCCCCAGCAGAATGTCAGTTCCACAACCTTTAAATGACCTGGACCAGTTATTGGATTTGTTCCGTTCTATTAATTGCAGGAAAATAGTACTCAATTTGTTCATAAGGTGGGGGCAGTATTTAAGCCTGCTATTTTGTCCATTACAGGTACGAACACAGTTAAACATGTGTGATATCGAAGCCACACACAAACACAGAGCTCCCAAAGAGTAAATGGGGTTTCCCTAGTGTCACCCAGGGCCAGGCTTTT
Source organism: Oncorhynchus keta (assembly GCF_023373465.1). Lineage (NCBI taxonomy): Eukaryota > Metazoa > Chordata > Actinopteri > Salmoniformes > Salmonidae > Oncorhynchus > Oncorhynchus keta. The sequence continues at coordinate 20,138,386 of NC_068457.1, read as the reverse complement.
GTTCACCATCGTCACCAACGTTTGAACAGAGCAGTTCTGCAGCCAGGCTGCTCTGGTCACCACTCCCTCTGGGCTGTAGCCCTGGACACACAGGATCCCAATGACTCACTGACTTGTAGTATTGCCCTCTAAATAACGGTCTCATTTATTACATTTTTTTAACACTTATGGGGACATCAATATGGATATTCTTAATGTTCTTATGGACATTATGCAAATTTACGTTTGCAGCATTTATATGTGTGCACTGATTTGTATCTCAACCAGGGTTCAGGTCAATTCCAATCTAATTTGATTTTTTTTTTATGATTCACTCATGAAGTGGAGAATTTACGCTGAATTAAATTTGAATTTCAAAAATGTTCAAGTTATGGAATTCAAATTAGACTGTTTGGACTGTTTGAATTGGAAATTAATTGGAATTGTAAAAAAAAAATGGAATTCAATATCTGCACATTTGGTGAATGAATGAATGCAGTTAGTATAACATGTACTGCAGGATTTGTTTTAAATCATTTGAACTTTTTACATTTCCAGTATAACTACAGATGTAGGATCTTAATTTGACAGTTTGCTTCAGCAGGAAAATAATCCTGCAGCAACTGGAAATGTGAATGATTATGTGGATTAAAATGAATGGAATTTTTTTGGGTTGATGCATTTTCCATTAGGGAAAATCAAGTCTAACATTTTAAAGTGGAAAATACAAACTTTAGAATCCTTTTTAAACCTAGAATACACCACACATTTGCATTTCCTGCTATGTAGGAAAAACCTCAGCAACAAAAGACTGATCAAATTAAGATCCTACATCTGTTGGCTGTTTGAACATTGGCATGATCAGCCTGAAAGCCTGAGAAGATTTATTGGGGATACAATTGAATTGGGAATTAAATTCTTGGAATTTACCTAACATTGGAATTTAGAGCAATTGAATTATCCCTGAATTCAAAGACTGACCTGAAATTTGAATTTAATTGAATGGAATTTACAGGGAAATGGAAATGAATAAGAATTACATTTGTGGAATTAACCCCAACCCTGCTCTCAACTCGTCTTCCACTCCCCAATTCTCCTCTGTTCTTCTCCTTCCCATTCCTCTATACTCATCCTCTCTGCTCCTCCCTAATTAATCGCTGGGAGGCCAAGGAGTCACTGTGTGTTGTCTGTCTGTCTGTCTGTCTGTCTGTCTGTCTGTCTGTCTGTCTGTCTGTCTGTCTGTCTGTCTGTCTGTCTGTCTGTCTGTCTCTCTCTCTGTCTCTCTCTCTCCACTCCACTCCACTCCACAGCAGGCTTTCCCTGGTCCGGTTCCCAGTCTTTCCTTAGTGTGAATCCAACAACTCTGTCACCCTAGGCAACGATTAGGATGATCAAATCCACCCCCCTTAAAACCATAATCACAGAAACCTCTCCTCCTTCCTCTCATCCAACACTTTTATAAACATTTTTGATGATATGACTATTTATTTTTCTTCCTCCGCCTCCCTCCTTTTAATTCCTTCTCTCTTTTTTCTCCTGATTCCGAAAGAGTTTGAAGACTTTATGGAAGCTGTTCAAATTCTCCTCTTGCTGTTCCTTAATTCTCTCTGGGCGCAGAGACAAGCAGAATACTAATACTTGGCAGACAGAGAGAGTGAGGGATCATGCTGATGAGAGAGAAAGAGAGAGAGAGAGAAACAGTGAAATGATTGGGAGAAACTACGTGCATTACAACCACACAGCTGTTTTGAAGTGATAGCTGGAAAGATTGGCTAAGGTCCTTGAGATTCTCTCTCACTCTACATAGTCTTCATTTTGTATAAGGAAAAGGCAGTAGGGTACCTGTATGGTCCCTACACTACAGTTCAAAAGTTTGGGGTCTCTAAGACCTTGTCCTTGTTTTTTAATGAAAAGCACATTTATTTTTTTGTCCATTAAAATAACATCAAATTGATCAGAAATACAGTGTAGACATTGTTAATGATGTAAATGACTATTGTAGCTGGAAATGGCTGATTTTGAATGGAATATCTACATAGGCGTACAGAGGCCCATTATCAGCAACCATCACTCATGTGTTCCAATGGCACGTTGTGTTAACGGGAATACCTATGTAATAATGCTGTTCATTGACTACAGCTCAGCATTTAACACCATAGACACCGCTCCAAACTCGAGACCCTGGGTGTCGACCCCACCCTGTGCAACTGGGTCCTGGACTTTCTGAAGGGCCGCCCCCAGGTGGCCGCCCCCAGGTGGTAAAGGTAGGAAACAACATCTCCACGCCGCTGATCCTCAACACTGGGGCCCCACAAGGGTGCGTTCTCAGCCCTCTCCTGTGCTCCCTATTCACCCATGACTGTGTGGCCATGCACGCTTCCAACTCAATCATCAAGTTTGACGACACTACAGTGGTAGGCTTGATTACCAACAACGACGAGACGGCCTACAGGAGGAGGTGTTGGCCCTCGGAGTGTGGTGTCAGGAAAATAACCTCTCACTCAACGTCAACAAAACAAAGGAGATGATCCTGGACTACAGGAAACAGCAGAGGGAGCACCCCCCCCCCCCCATCCACATCGACGGGACAGCAGTGGAGGAGGTGGAAAGTTCTAAGTTCCTCGCCGTACACATCGTGGACAAACTGAAATGGTCCACCCACACAGACAGCATGGTGGCTGAAGAAATTTGGCTTGTCACCTAAAACACTTACAAACATTTACAGATGCACAATCGAGAGCATCCTGACAGGCTGTATCACCGCCTGGTACGGCAACTTCTCCGCCCACAACCGTAAGGCTCTCTAGAGGGTAGTGCGGTCTGCTTAACTGCCTGTTCACCCCTCTATCATCCAGAAGGCGAGGTCAGTACAGGTGCATCAAAGCTGGAACCGAGAGACTGAAAAACAGCTTCTATCTCAAGGCCATCAGACTGTTAAACAGCCATCACTAACACAGAGAGGCTGCTGCCAACATACAGACTCAAATCTCTGGCCACTTAAATTAATGAACCTCTTAAAGAGTGTGTGAATTATTTCAGCTTTTTGTTAAAAATCGCGCAAAATTTCAACGTCCTGCCACTCATGCCAGGAATATAGTATATGCATATGATTAGTATGTGTGGATAGAAAACACCCTGAAGTTTCTAAAACTGGTTACGTCATGTCTGTGACTATAACAGAACCTGTGTAGCAGGCAAAACCCCAAGGAAAACTGTTCATCAAAGAAAGAAAAAATATCCAAATTCTCTGTATTGTCTATAGCAAGGGAAAATAGATTGCGCCCAGTTTACAATTCCTACAGCTTCCACACGATGTCGCCAGTCTTGGCAATTGGGTTGAAGTTAATCCATGGTGAAATGAAGAATAGGCACTTCCTGTCATCGGGTACACCGGAGGAAGTTATGAAAGAGAGAATATCAACCATGATTTCAAGACCTGCTGCTATTGAATACAGATCGCCCCGTGATCAATTTGATCGATTATTAACGTTTACTAATACCTAAAGTTGGATTACAAAATTAGTTTGAAGTGTTTTGTCAAAGTTTATAGGCAACTTTTTAATTTTAATAATGACGTTGCGTTTTGGAAAGCTGTTTTTTTCCTGGAACAGACGTGCTTCATAAATGGACATTTTGGGTATACATGGACGGATTTAATCGAAAAAAAGACCCAATTGTGATGTTTATGGGACATATAGGAGTGCCAATAAAGAAGCTGGTCAAAGGTAATGAATGTTTTATATTTTATTTCTGCGTTTTGTGTAGTGCCGGCTACGCTAATTCTTTTGTTTATGTCCCCTTCAGGTATTTCGGGGGGTTGCACTCTGAAATTTCCCCTGATGTTGATCCCTGTACAGGGACGGCAGCCATAAAATGATTAATAAAGGTATGACTAGTCACTTTAAATATCGCAACTTTAATAATGTTTACATATCCTACATTACTCATCTCATATGTATATACTGTATTCTATACCATCTACTGCATCTTGACTATGCCTTACGGCCATCGCTCATCCATATATTTATTCATATACATATTCTATTCATCCCTTTACATTTGTAAATTGTGTGCATAAGGCATGAGGAGGTAGGCGGATAATTATAATTTTGCAGATTAACACTGGAGTGATAAATGATCAAAAGATCATGTGCAGGTAGAGATACTGTTGTGCAAAAGAGCAGAAAAGTAAACAAATATAAACAGTATGGGGATGAGGTAGTTAAATTGGGTGGGCTATTTACCGATGGACTATGTACAGCTGCAGCAATCGGTTAGCTGCTCAGAAAGCAGATGTTTGAAGTTGGTGAGGGAGATAAAAGTCTCCAACTTCAGCGATTTTTGCAATTCGTTCCAGTCACAGGCAGCAGAGAACTGGAACGAAAGGCGGCCAAATGAGGTGTTGGCTTTAGGGATGATCAGTGAGATACACCTGCTGGAGCGCATGCTACGGGTGGGTGTTGCCATCGTGACCAGTGAACTGTAAGGCGGAGCTTTACCTAGCATGGACTTGTAGATGACCTGGAGCCAGTGGGTCTGGCGACGAATATGTAGCGAGAGCCAGCCAACTAGAGCCTACAGGTCGCAGTGGTTTGCCGAAGTCGAGGATCAGTAGGATAGTCAGTTTTACTAGGGTAAGTTTGGCGGCATGAGTGAAGGAGGCTTTGTTGCGGAATAGAAAGCCGACTCTAGATTTGATTTTAGATTGGAGATGTTTGATATGAGTCTGGAAGGGGAGTTTACAGTCTAGCAAGAATCCTAGGTACTTATAGATGTCCACATATTCTAGGTCGGAACCATCCAGGGTGGTGATGCTAGTCGGGCGTGCGGGTGCAGGCAGCGAACGGTTGAAAAGCATAAGGTAGTTGTTGTGAATTTGTAAGATTACTTGTTAGATATTACTGCATAGTCGAAACTAGAAGCACAAGAATTTCGCTACACTCGCATTAACATCTGCTAACCATGTGTACGTGACCAATAAAATGTCATTTGATTTTATTTGAACACAAGAGTGATGGTTGATGATAATGGACCTCTGTACACCTATGTAGATATTCCGTGAAAAATCTGCCGTTTCCAGCTACAATAGTCATTTACAACACTAACAATGTCTACACTGTATTTCTGATCTATTTGATGTTATTTTAATGGACAAAAAATGAGCTTTTCTTTAAAAAACAAGGACATTTCTAAGTGACCCAAAAAAAATTAACGGTAGTACATATATGTGGACACTCCTTCAAATTAGTAGATTTTCAGCCACACCCGTTGCTGACAAGTGTATAACATCGAGCACACAGCCATCTCCATAGACAAACATTGGCAGTAGAATTGCCTTACAAAAGAGCTCAGTGACTTTCAACGCGCTGAAGTGTGTAGAGTGCAAAAATCATCTGTCCTCGGTTGCAACACTCACTATTGAGTTCCAAACTGCCTCTGGAAGCAACGTCAGCACAATAACTGTTCGTCTGGAGCTTTATGAAATGGGTTTCCATGACCGAGCATCCGCACATAAGCTTAAGATCGCCATGCGCAATGCCAAGCGTTGGCTGGAGGGGTGTAAAGCTCGCTGCCATTGGAGTAGTGGAAACTCGTTCTCTAGAGGGATCAATCATTTTTTCATGGTTTGGGCTAGGCCCCTTAGTTCCAGTGAAGGGAGATCTTAACGCTACAGCATACAATGACATTGTAGATAATTCTGTGCTTCCAACTTTGTGGCAACAGTTTGGGGAAGACCCTTTACTGTTTCAGCATGATAAATCGAGGTCCGTACATAAATGGCTTGTCAAGATCGGTGTGAAAGAACTTGTCTGGCCTGCACAGAGCCCTGACCTTAACCCAATCAAACATCTTTGGGATGAATTGGCACGCTGACTGCGATCCAGGCCTAACAGCACAACATCAGTGCCCGACCTCACTAATGCTCTTGTGGATGAATGGAATCAGGTCCCTGCTGCAATGCTCCGTAATCTAGTGGAAAGCCTTCCCAGAAGAGTTGGAGGCTGTTATAGCAGCAATGGGAGGACCAACTCAAATTAATGTCCGTGATTTTGGAACGAGTGTCCACATACTTTTGGTAATGTAGTGTATATCTTTATTTACCAGAAGAACCCATTCTTACTTACAATGACAGTCTAGCAAGAGGCTGGGATATGTTGAATCATATTTGTGTGTGTGTGTGTGTGTGTGTTTGTGTGTGTGTGTGCATCTTTTAGGTTATGCGTGTCCAGTCTAAGGTCAAGCCATACATGATCTGCCATGCTCAATAGCATCACCAGCAAGCACTGCCACTACAGCCAACAAACAATACATGCTTTGGATAAAAGCGTCTGCTAAATGGCATATAATACCCAACGTAACCCACCATTCATAGCAAAGCAGCTTGAAAAAGTTCAAACCCAGAAGATTTCTTTTTTTATCTTCACTCTCAAACCTCATTAATGTAGATTGTCAGGTAGACGTAGAGCTGCGCTTTTTGATTGGAAAGTCCAGTCAGATATGCCCACTCTGTGAGATTGCTATTTAATTGCCATTGTGAGGCTGAGGCTATGAGGAACATCAGGACTCTATGGCTGGGTGACACTGTCACACCTGAAAAGGGGTTCACTCATCACAGAGTTAACAGAGTTTGTTTCCCCCCCTGTAGTAAATGTTATTAGTTCAGTAATCTGGCTGTTGGGGGTGTTGGATCTGACTATGTCACGTCTCTCTCTCTACGTAGGCTGAATGGCGGCCATAATGTTTCCATCATGATGGGAGAGAGACAGACAGACAGAGAGAGAAAGAGAGAGGGATAGTACCCCTCTTCCGCCTGTCAATTTCCCCTCTGTCCACCACAGCAGCTAAATTGCGGTTTAAAAGACAGGAACCGTGCTCGAGGGACGGGACAAAAGAGGAGCGTATAGCTGACCAGCGCTCAGGTGAAATTGAATTGGGAATCTTCCATCTCTCTTTAGCATAACAAAGCAGCCCTGGGTTTTAGACAAAGGGCCATTTTAATGGAGAAAATCAATCTCTCTAAAGGCCCGGCGTATTGTTCCCACTGCTGTACAGGTGTTCCTTTCCGCTGCTTAATCAAAATTGTCAAAACAAAGTTGGAAGTTATCTCTCTGTCACTGCCCGGGCACACAAAATGTGTGTGTTTGTGTGTGTGTGTGTGGCTAAGACACGGTCTAAGACTCTAAGGTAGGAGACAACATCGCAGCAGTAGCCCAACAGTCCATGCATCTACCTCGCAGGGGAAAGAACAGAAAACGTCATGGAACACAAAAGCTGAGTGCACACACTCTCCTCCGCTAACAGCAGGCTTTATGGAGGCTGATGTGAGAGGGGGTGCGTCTTTTATGCCAGAGGCCTTGGATGGATACAACACCCACACAATGTTCAGACACATGGTTTTCACTCTGCTCCAGTACACTTCTTCCATCCTCTTGATAATCTTCCCTAAGTGAATCTGAGTGACAACTGCGTTGAGTGACCATTCCAGTATAACTATGGATGTAGGATCTTCATTTGAGCCACTTTGCTACAGCGGGAAAATAATCCTACAGCCACAGGAAATGTGAATTATTATGGGGATTATAATTAATGGCCATTTTTTTGTAAGGGTTGATACAGTTTTCATAAGGGCAAATCAAGTCTGACATTTTAAAGTGGAAATTACAAATTTTAGATGCCTGGATTTAGCGAGGGATAACTAAACACAGATTAAATACATTTTATCTGGAAGGATTTGTTTTGTAAATCTTATTTCATCTGGAGTTAACCTGGTATATCTCGCAAGAAATTCAATATGTTTGGTAACTACCTTGTACCACATAGTGATCACCAAGAAACCAAAAAGTAATTACTAAATAATTGTTACGCAATTACCGTTTTATTTTAGTTAACCTTTACGTAACCAGAAAATCCCATTGAGATGAAGAGGAGCTTCCCTAGAATACAACACCCTGTTTTAAAACAGACGGAGAGGAGAGAAAAAGCCATTCTAGACAGAAAGAAAAGACATTAATGTGAAAACAACATTTGTCGTTCTCCCTTCCTCCCTGAGCCAGCCGTGTTGTGTTGGGGAGGAGAAGACTAGAAAACAACAAGGCTGCAGTCTGGAGGTTCCTTCCATCCCACAGAAGGACCTGCACTTAAAGCTGTTTGTTTTGATAAGGTGAGTCTCCATTTATCTGTCCTCCCAGCCTGTGTATTACCATAATAATGATTTAAGCCAAGACTAATCCTTCCTGTTTTAATGAACATCTTCATTTTCCCAAGCTGCCTGCTGCCTGCGTGTCAGAGGAGACGTAGTCGCTCGGCCCCTGTTGGCCACCGCTGCCACACGGTGTCAATCTTCCAAACCTGGCAACCCGGCCCCAGTGGAATTGTGTTGATGATACTGTGTTGCCTGATGGGTAATTTTCCCAAAACGCCCCTATCATTCACTCCCATTCAATAGCCGCCCAGTCCCACTCTCACCCTTCTCTCTATTGCTTCACAAAGGCCCACAGAGATTTAATTTATACTTTCTTATGGCCATCTACCTCTCCATTGCCGTCGGATACAAAGAGGGTAATATTTAAGCGATTGATAATATTCATAGCCAGCGCTGTGTGAGGACAATGAGGTATACTCTGAAAAGGGAATTGTTTGGCTCTCTTTAAGTCAATACAAGTCACAACAATGTAGTGGCACTGGTATTCATGAACTTGCCTACCCACGAGAGATTCACAGAATTCCAACCCCCCCCTAAAAATGGCCACCCAAATTAGGAACCCCCCTGGGAGCAGTGTCCGCCCCTCACACCCCCACTTCCCCCTCTCTTTCTCCCACGAGACCTCACCCCACCCCACAGTTCACGTGGACACCAGTCGATTAAAGAACAGTTAGCAGGGCCATTCAGACAGAGGATGGGTAACAAACAGCTTTTAGAAATATTAGGGTGGGGGGGGATTTTTTCTGCCATCAAAGTTGACATGCCCAATTACTGTATTTCTTTATGTCATGTTTATTAAAAAATGTCACTGGTAAAACTGTCACATTTACTTTCCCATGTCACTAAGAAAAGTATCCTAACGCTACATTACATGGATACATGTTTTTGACCAGAGAGAGAATATAGCCTACTTAGCTAACTCTTTACTAGTCAAAAGCACAGCAGGAAATGGCACAACATTGTTTAAAAAGTTTGTAATTTCCTATTTAACATTTCAGACTTGATTTACACACAATATGTTTAATTAACCCCTACAAAAATATCTATTAATTATAATGTATTTTCCTGCTGTGAGAAACTGGTCAAATTGAAACCCAACATGTGTATACTGTATGTAAAATTAATGTAACCACTACAGGTATGAAGTGCTTTTCAATAGTGTTTTAAAAACACCTGGACATGCACATGATAATGCTGGGTGACAGTGTTGTGGTTCTATAGAATGTACAGAGACCCTGCGGTGAGAGACATTTCTCTAAAACAATATTTAAGCAAAAAGGTTTGGTGAGGAGTCCTGTGGACCAAAGAGGTTACAGAGTACAGCTCTCTCCTAATGCAGACCCCCCACAGAGTACAGATCTCTCCTAATGCAGACCCCCACAGAGTACAGCTCTCTCCTAATGCAGACCCCCCACAGAGTACAGCTCTCTCCTAATGCAGACCCCCCACCGAGTACAGATCTCTCCTAATGCAGACCCCCTACAGAGTACAGTTCTCTCCTAATGCAGACGCCCCACAGAGTACAGCTCTCTCCGAATGCAGACCCCGCACAGAGTACAGCTCTCTCCTAATGCAGACCCCCCACAGAGTACAGATCTCTCCTAATGCAGACCCCCCACAGAGTACAGCTCTCTCCTAATGCAGACCCCCCATCGAGTACAGATCTCTCCTAATGCTGACCCCCCACAGAGTACAGCTCTCTCCTAATGCAGACCCCCTACAGAGTACAGCTCTCTCCTAATGCAGACCCCCCACCGAGTACAGATCTCTCCTAATGCAGACCCCCTACAGAGTACAGCTCTCTCCTAATGCAGACGCCCCACAGAGTACAGTTCTCTCCTAATGCAGACCCCCTACAGAGTACAGTTCTCTCCTAATGCAGACGCCCCACAGAGTACAGCTCTCTCCGAATGCAGACCCCGCACAGAGTACAGCTCTCTCCTAATGCAGACCCCCACAGAGTACAGCTCTCTCTTAATGCAGACCCCCCCACAGAGTACAGCTCTCTCCTAATGCAGACCCCCCACAGAGTACAGCTCTCTCCTAATGCAGAGCCCCCCAAAGAGTACAGCTCTCTCCTAATGCAGACCCCCCCACAGAGTACAGCTCTCTCCTAATGCAGACCCCCCACAGAGTACAGCTCTCTCCTAATGCAGACCCCCCACAGAGTACAGCTCTCTCCTAATGCAGAGCCCCCAAAGAGTACAGCTCTCTCCTAATGCAGACCCCCACAGAGTACAGCTCTCTCCTAATGCAGACCCCCACAGAGTACAGCTCTCTCTTAATGCAGACCCCCAACAGAGTACAGCTCTCTCCTAATGCAGACCCCCCACAGAGTACAGCTCTCTCCTAATGCAGAGCCCCCAAAGAGTACAGCTCTCTCCTAATGCAGACCCCCCCACAGAGTACAGCTCTCTCCTAATGCAGACACCCCACAGAGTACAGCTCTCTCCTAATGCAGACCCCCCACAGAGTACAGCTCTCTCCTAATGCAGACCCCGCACTAAGTACAGCTCTCTCCTAATGCAGGCCCCGCACTAAGTACAGCTCTCTCATATTGCTGACCCCCCACAGAGTACAGCTCTCTCCTAATGCAGACCCCCCACAGAGTACAGCCTCCCTAATGCAGACCCCCACAGAGTACAGCTCTCTCCTAATGCAGACCCCCACAGAGTACAGCTCTCTCCTAATGCAGACCCCCACAGAGTACAGCTCTCTCCTAATGCAGACCCCCACAGAGTACAGCTCTCTCCTAATGCAGACCCCCCACAGAGTACAGCTCTCTCCTAATGCAGAGCCCCCAAAGAGTACAGCTCTCTCCTAATGCAGACCCCCACAGAGTACAGCTCTCTCCTAATGCAGACCCCCCACAGAGTACAGCTCTCTCCTAATGCAGACCCCCACAGAGTACAGCTCCCCAGACCCCGCACTAAGTACAGCTCTCTCCTAATGCAGGCCCCGCACTAAGTACAGCTCTCTCATATTGCTGACCCCCCCACAGAGTACAGCTCTCTCCTAATGCAGACCCCCACAGAGTACAGCTCTCTCCTAATGCAGACCCCCCACAGAGTACAGCTCTCTCCTAATGCAGACCCCCCACAGAGTACAGCTCTCTCCTAATGCAGACCCCCACAGAGTACAGCTCTCTCCTAATGCAGACCCCCACAGAGTACAGCTCTCTCCTAATGCAGACCCCCCACAGAGTACAGCTCTCTCCTAATGCAGACCCCCCACAGAGTACAGCTCTCTCCTAATGCAGACCCCCCACAGAGTACAGCTCTCTCCTAATGCAGACCCCCCACAGAGTACAGCTCTCTCCTAATGCAGACCCCCCCAGAGTACAGCTCTCTCCTAGACAGAGTACAGCTCTCCCTAATGCAGACCCCCACAGAGTACAGCTCTCTCCTAATGCAGACCCCCACAGAGTACAGCTCTCTCCTAATGCAGACCCCCCACAGAGTACAGCACAGAGTCAGCTCTCCTAATGCAGACCCCCACAGAGTACAGCTCTCTCCTAATGCAGACCCCCACAGAGTACAGCTCTCTCCTAATGCAGACCCCCACAGAGTACAGTTCCTCCTAATGCAGACCCCCACACAGAGTACAGCTCTCTCCTAATGCCCGCACTGAGTACAGCCCTCTCCTACAGACCCCCACAGAGTACAGCTCTCTCCTAATGCAGACCCCCACAGAGTACAGCTCTCTCCTAATGCAGACCCCCACAGAGTACAGCTCTCTCCTAATGCAGACCCCGCACAGAGTACAGCTCTCTCCTAATGCAGACCCCCCCACAGAGTCAGCTCTCTCCTAATGCAGACCCCCACAGAGTACAGCTCTCCCTAATGCAGACCCCCACAGAGTACAGCTCTCTCCTAATGCAGACCCCCACAGAGTACAGCTCTCTCCTAATGCAGACCCCCACAGAGTACAGCTCTCTCCTAATGCAGACCCCCACAGAGTACAGCTCTCTCCTAATGCAGACCCCCACAGAGTACAGCTCTCTCCTAATGCAGACCCCCCACAGAGTACAGCTCTCTCCTAATGCAGACCCCCCACAGAGTACAGCTCTCTCCTAATGCAGACCCCCACAGAGTACAGCTCTCTCCTAATGCAGACCCCCACAGAGTACAGCTCTCTCCTAATGCAGACCCCCAGAGTACAGCTCTCTCCTAATGCAGACCCCCACAGAGTACAGCTCTCTCCTAATGCAGACCCCCACAGAGTACAGCTCTCTCCTAATGCAGACCCCCACAGAGTACAGCTCTCTCCTAATGCAGACAAGTACAGCTCTCCTAATGCAGACCCCCACAGAGTACAGCAATGCAGACCCCGCACAGAGTACAGCTCTCTCCCTAATGCAGACCCCCACAGAGTACAGCTCTCTCCTAATGCAGACCCCCACAGAGTACAGCTCTCTCCTAATGCAGACCCCCACAGAGTACAGCTCTCTCCTAATGCAGACCCCCCCACAGAGTACAGCTCTCTCCTAATGCAGACCCCCACAGAGTACAGCTCTCTCCTAATGCAGACCCCCACAGAGTACAGCTCTCTCCTAATGCAGACCCCCACAGAGTACAGCTCTCTCCTAATGCAGACCCCCACAGAGTACAGCTCTCTCCTACAGACCCCACAGTACAGCTCTCCTAATGCAGACCCCCACAGAGTCAGCTCTCTCCTAATGCAGACCCCCCACAGAGTACAGCTCTCCCTAATGCAGACCCCCACAGAGTACAGCTCTCTCCTAATGCAGACCCCCACAGAGTACAGCTCTCTCCTAATGCAGACCCCCACTGAGTACAGCTCTCTCCTAATGCAGACCCCCACAGAGTACAGCTCTCTCCTAATGCAGACCCCTCTCCTACAGACCCCCCACAGAGTACAGCTCTCTCCTAATGCAGACCCCCACAGAGTACAGCTCTCTCCTAATGCAGACCCCCACAGAGTACAGCTCTCCTAATGCAGACCCCCACAGAGTACAGCTCTCTCCTAATGCAGACCCCCACAGAGTACAGCTCTCTCTAATGCAGACCCCCGCACAGAGTACAGCTCTCTCCTAATGCAGACCCCACAGAGTACAGCTCTCTCCTAATGCAGACCCCCACAGAGTACAGCTCTCTCCTAATGCAGACCCCCCACAGAGTACAGCTCTCTCCTAATGCAGACCCCGCACAGAGTACAGCTCTCTCCTAATGCAGACCCCGCACTGAGTACAGCTCTCTCCTAATGCAGACCCCCACAGAATGCAGACCCCCCACAGAGTACAGCTCTCTCCTAATGCAGACCCCCACAGAGTACAGCTCTCTCCTAATGCAGACCCCCACAGAGTACAGCTCTCTCCTAATGCAGACCCCCACAGAGTACAGCTCTCTCCTAATGCAGACCCCCTCTAATGCAGAGTACAGCTCTCTCCTAATGCAGACCCCCACAGAGTACAGCTCTCTCCTAATGCAGACCCCCACAGAGTACAGCTCTCTCCTAATGCAGACCCCCACAGAGTACAGCTCTCCCTAATGCAGACCCCCACAGAGTACAGCTCTCTCTCCTAATGCAGACCCCCACAGAGTACAGCTCTCTCCTAATGCAGACCCCGCACAGAGTACAGCTCTCTCCTAATGCACCCCCCACAGAGTACAGCTCTCTCCTAATGCAGACCCCCACAGAGTACAGCTCTCTCCTAATGCAGACCCCCACAGAGTACAGCTCTCTCCTAATGCAGACCCCGCACAGAGTACAGCTCTCTCCTAATGCAGACCCCCACAGAGTACAGCTCTCTCCTAATGCAGACCCCCACAGAGAGTACAGCCCCCCACAGAGTACAGCTCTCCTAATGCAGACCCCCACAGAGTACAGCTCTCTCCTAATGCAGACCCCCACAGAGTACAGCTCTCTCCTAATGCAGACCCCGCACAGAGTACAGCTGCAGACCCCCACAGAGTACAGCTCTCTCCTAATGCAGACCCCCACAGAGTACAGCTCTCTCCTAATGCAGACCCCCACAGAGTACAGCTCTCTCCTAATGCAGACCCCCACAGAGTACAGCTCTCTCCTAATGCAGACCCCACAGAGTACAGCTCTCTCCTAATGCAGACCCCCACAGAGTACAGCTCTCTCCTAATGCAGACCCCCCACAGAGTACAGCTCTCTCCTAATGCAGACCCCCACAGAGTACAGCTCTCTCCTAATGCAGACCCCGCACTGAGTACAGCTCTCTCCTAATGCAGACCCCCCACAGAGTACAGCTCTCTCCTAATGCAGACCCCCCACAGAGTACAGCTCTCTCCTAATGCAGACCCCCCACAGAGTACAGCTCTCTCCTAATGCAGACCCCCACAGAGTACAGCTCTCTCCTAATGCAGACCCCCCACAGAGTACAGCTCTCTCCTAATGCAGACCCCCACAGAGTACAGCTCTCTCCTAATGCAGACCCCGCACAGAGTACAGCTCTCTCCTAATGCAGACCCCCCACAGAGTACAGCTCTCTCCTAATGCAGACCCCCCACAGAGTACAGCTCTCTCCTAATGCAGACCCCCACAGAGTACAGCTCTCTCCTAATGCAGACCCCCCACAGAGTACAGCTCTCTCCTAATGCAGACCCCCCACAGAGTACAGCTCTCTCCTAATGCAGACCCCCCACAGAGTACAGCTCTCCTAATGCAGACCCCCCACAGAGTACAGCTCTCTCCTAATGCAGACCCCCACAGAGTACAGCTCTCTCCTAATGCAGACCCCCACAGAGTACAGCTCTCTCCTAATGCAGACCCCACAGAGTACAGCTCTCTCCTAATGCAGACCCCCCACAGAGTACAGCTCTCTCCTAATGCAGACCCCGCACTGAGTACAGCTCTCTCCTAATGCAGACCCCGCACTGAGTACAGCTCTCTCCTAATGCAGACCCCGCACTGAGTACAGCTCTCTCCTAATGCAGACCCCGCACTGAGTACAGCTCTCTCCTAATGCAGACCCCCACAGAGTACAGCTCTCTCCTAATGCAGACCCCCCACAGAGTACAGCTCTCTCCTAATGCAGACCCCGCACTGAGTACAGCTCTCTCCTAATGCAGACCCCCCCACAGAGTACAGCTCTCTCCTAATGCAGACCCCCCCACAGAGTACAGCTCAGCTAATGTTGCACTTCTGTCAATCTGACAGAAAAACTTCATACACTTGTTCAAGTCACCTGAAGTTATGAAAACTTATTTGGTTAATATTGTTTCTGTATTCAGTTTCTTAACTGTTACTATGGAAATGTTGCAAATGGATGCAGAATAATGTAAACACACACACACACACACACACACACACACACACACACACACACACACACACACTATATACATGCATGTATGTATTTCCCGCTAAATCTGTATGTGACATATCACTGTTTTCAGGGAGATTGTCTCTTCTTCCCAACTTAAAACCCAAACACTTCATCATCTTAGGCCTTTGATGACTACGATAGTGAGGAGATTTGTAATTGGGGTGACTAGAACATTCTGGGGGATTTTCAGGGCTTTAGTTATATGCTCGCACCGGAGTGATCCAAAATCCCTTGGCAAGAGCCACTGGAGGGATAAATATACCCAGGCAGTATGGAGGGAGCTGTTAGTCTCTGAGCTGTTAGACTCTGAGCTGTTAGACTCTGAGCTGTTAGACTCTGAGCTGATAGTCTCTGAGCTGTTAGACTTTGAGCTGTTAGACTCTGTTAGGCTCTGAGCTGTTAGATACTGAGCTGTTAGACTCTGTTAGACTCTGAGCTGTTAGATACTGAGCTGTTAGACTCTGTTAGGCTCTGAGCTGTTAGATACTGAGCTGTTAGACTCGTTTAGACTCTGAGCTGTTAGTCTCTGTTAGACTCTGTCTCTGTTAGACTCTGTTAGGCTCTGAGCTGTTAGATACTGAGCTGTTAGACTCGTTTAGACTCTGAGCTGTTAGTCTCTGTTAGACTCTGTCTCTGTTAGACTCTGTTAGGCTCTGAGCTGTTAGACTGAGCTGTTAGACTCTGAGCTGTTAGACTCGTTTAGACTCTGAGCTGTTAGTCTCTGTTAGACTCTGTCTCTGTTAGACTCTGTTAGGCTCTGAGCTGTTAGACTCTCAGCTGTTAGACTCTGAGCTGTTAGACTCTGTTAGATTCTGAGCTGTTAGACACTGAGCTGTTAGACTCTGAGCTGTTAGATACTGAGCTGTTAGAAACTGAGCTGTTAGACACTGAGCTGTTAGTCTCTGTTAGACTCTGTCTCTGTTAGACTCTGTGAGACTCTGAGCTGTTAGACTCTGAGCTGTTAGACTCTGAGCTGTTAGACTCTGAGCTGTTAGACTCTGTTAGGCTCTGAGCTGTTAGATACTGAGCTGTTAGACTCTGTTAGGCTCTGAGGTGTTAGATACTGAGCTGTTAGACTCTGTTAGACTCTGAGCTGTTAGACTCTGAGCTGTTAGACTCTGAGCTGTTAGACTCTGTTAGGCTCTGAGCTGTTAGATACTGAGCTGTTAGATACTGAGCTGTTAGATACTGAGCTGTTAGACTCTGAGCTGTTAGACTCTGAGCTGTTAGACTCTGAGCTGTTAGATACTGAGCTGTTAGATTCTGAGCTGTTAGATACTGAGCTGTTAGATTCTGAGCTGTTAGACACTGAGCTGTTAGACTCTGAGCTGTTAGATACTGAGCTGTTAGATTGTGAGCTGTTAGACACTGAGCTGTTAGACTCTGAGCTGTTAGATACTGAGCTGTTAGATACTGAGCTGTTTGATACTGAGCTGTTAGACACTGAGCTGTTAGTCTCTGTTAGACTCTGTCTCTGTTAGACTCTGTGAGACTCTGAGCTGTTAGACGCTGAGCTGTTAGACTCTGTTCGATACTGAGCTGTTAGACTCTGAGCTGTGAGACTCTGAGCTGTTAGACTCTGAGCTGTTAGACTCTGTTAGGCTCTGAGCTGTTAGATACTGAGCTGTTAGACTCTGTTAGACTCTGAGCTGTTAGACTCTGAGCTGTTAGACTCTGTTAGGCTCTGAGCTGTTAGATACTGAGCTGTTAGATACTGAGCTGTTAGACTAAGCTGTTAGACTCTGAGCTGTTAGACTCTGAGCTGTTAGATACTGAGCTGTTAGATTCTGAGCTGTTAGATACTGAGCTGTTAGATTCTGAGCTGTTAGACACTGAGCTGTTAGACTCTGAGCTGTTAGATACTGAGCTGTTTGATACTGAGCTGTTAGACACTGAGCTGTTAGTCTCTGTTAGACTCTGTCTCTGTTAGACTCTGTGAGACTCTGTGAGCCCACGACCGGTCTGTCGATGTCACCGCAAGAAGAGGAATAAACAGACTCACCCCATCGCGACGTCCCCCAAAGGTTAGCTCTCTAGCCCTCGCTATCTCCCTACTTGCTATTCGGCCTGCTAACGGCTAGCTTGTCTAGCCCGGGCCTACGAACTGTTAGCTTGTTAGCACAGGCCTGCTAACCATCTGACTCACCTCATCCCAAACACTTCTGAACCCATTTACTTTCTATCTCTTTGATTTTTATTTGTTTATACCTTCCGGAAACCTGCCTCACCCACTGTGATACGGATTCGCTATCACTTTTAATTTTGATTTATTTTTATGACACACTCAAGAACCTCCAGACGCTAACCAGCTAACTAGCTACAAGCTATTTAGTCATTGTTAGTTTAAAAAAAATAAAAAAACCTGGATAACACTCGCCAGCCCAGCTTCCCTGCCCATCCACCGCTGCCCCCTGGACACTGATCTCTTGGCTACATAGCTGACGACGCTGGACTGTCCATTAATCACGGTACCCCAGTCTGCTTGTTTGTTTATCTGTCGGCCCAGTTGCCTAGTCAACGCCATTTTACCTGCTGTTTGTTGTGCTAGCTGATTAGCCTCGCCTACTGTTTTTAGCTAGCTTTCCCAATTCAACACCTGTGATTACTGTATGCCTCGCTGTATGTCTCTCCCAAATGTCAATATGCCTTGTATACTGTTGTTCAGGTTAGTTATCATTGTTTTAGTTCACAATGGAGCCCCTAGATCCACTCTGCATACCCCTGTTACCTCCTTTGTCCCACCCCCCACACATGCGGTGACCTCACCCATTACAACCAGCATGTCCAGAGATACAACCTCTCTCATCATCACCCAGTGCCTGGGCTTACCTCCGCTGTACCCGCACCCCACCATACCCCTGTCTGCGCATTATGCCCTGAATATATTCTACCATGCCCAGAAACCTGCTCCTCTTATCCTCTGCCCCCAACGCTCTAGGCGACCAGTTTTGATAGCCTTTAGCCGCACCCTCATACTACTCCTTCTCTGTTCCGCGGGTGATGTGGAGGTAAACCCAGGCCCTGCATGCCCCCAGGTACCCTCATTTGTTGACTTCTGTGATCGAAAAGTCTTGGTTTTATGCATGTCAACATCAGAAGCCTCCTCCCTAAGTTTGTTTTACTCACTGCTTTAGCACACTCTGCTAACCCTGATGTCCTTGCCGTGTCTGAATCCTGGCTCAGGAAGGCCACCAAAAATTCAGAGATTTCCATACCCAACTATAACATCTTCCGTCAAGATAGAACTGCCAAAGGGGGCGGAGTCGCAGTCTACTGCAGAGATAGCCTGCAAAGTAATGTCATACTTTCCAGGTCCATACCCAAACAGTTTGAACTACTAATTTTGAAAATTACTCTCTCCAGAAACAAGTCTATCACTGTTGCCGCCTGCTACCGACCCCCGTCAGCTCCCAGCTGCGCCCTGGACACCATTTGTGAATTGATCGCCCCATCTAGCTTCAGAGTTTGTTCTGTTAGGTGACCTAAACTGGGATATGCTTAACACCCCGGCAGTCCTACAATCTAAGCTAGATGCCCTCAATCTCACTCAAATCATCAAGGAACCCACCAGGTACAACCCTAACTCTGTAAACAAGGGCACCCTCATAGACGTCATCCTGACCAACTGGCCCTCCAAATATACCTCCGCTGTCTTCAACCAGGATCTCAGCGATCACTGCCTCATCGCCTGTATCCGCCACGGAGCCGCAGTCAAACGACCACCCCTCATCACTGTCAAACGCTCCCTAAAACACTTCTGTGAGCAGGCCTTTCTAATCGACCTGGCCCGTGTATCCTGGAAGGACATTGACCTCATCCCGTCAGTTGAGGATGCCTGGTCATTCTTTAAAAGTAACTTCCTCACCATTTTAGATAAGCATGCTCCGTTCAAAAATGCAGAACCAAGAACAGATACAGCCCTTGGTTCACTCCAGACCTGACTGCCCTCGACCAGCACAAAAACATCCTGTGGCGGACTGCAATAGCATCGAATAGCCCCGTGATATGCAACTGTTCAGGAAGTCAGGAACCAATACACGCAGTCAGTCAGGAAAGCTAAGGCCAGCTTCTTCAGGCAGAAGTTTGCATCCTGTAGCTCCAACTCCAAAAAGTTCTGGGACACTGTGAAGTCCATGGAGAACAAGAGCACCTCCTCCCAGCTGCCCACTGCACTGAGGCTAGGAAACACGGTCTCCACCGATAAATCCATGATTATCGAAAACTTCAATAAGCACTTCTCAACGGCTGGCCATGCCTTCCGCCTGGCTACTCCAACCTCGGCCAACAGCTCCGCCCCCCCCGTAGTTCCTCACCCAAGCCTCTCCAGGTTCTCCTTTACCCAAATCCAGATAGCAGATGTTCTGAAAGAGCTGCAAAACCTGGACCCGTACAAATCAGCTGGGCTTGACAATCTGGACCCGCTATTTCTGAAACTATCTGCCGCCATTGTCGCAACCCCTATTACCAGCCTGTTCAACCTCTCTTTCATATCGTCTGAGATCCCCAAGGATTGGAAAGCTGCCGCAGTCATCCCCCTCTTCAAAGGGGGAGACACCCTGGACCCAAACTGCTATAGACCTATATCCATCCTGCCCTGCCTATCTAAGGTCTTCGAAAGCCAAGTCAACAAACAGGTCACTGACCATCTCGAATCCCACCGTACCTTCTCCGCTGTGCAATCTGGTTTCCGAGCCGGTCACGGGTGCACCTCAGCCACGCTCAAGGTACTAAATGATATCATAACCGCCATCGATAAAAGACAGTACTGTGCAGCCGTCTTCATCGACCTCGCCAAGGCTTTCGACTCTGTCAATCACCAAATTCTTATCGGCAGACTCAACAGCCTCGGTTTTTCGGATGACTGCCTTGCCTGGTTCACCAATTACTTTGCAGACAGAGTTCAGTGTGTCAAATCAGAGGGCATGCTGTCCGGTCCTCTGGCAGTCTCTATGGGGGTGCCACAGGGTTCAATTCTCGGGCCGACTCTTTTCTCTGTATATATCAATGATGTTGCTCTTGCTGCGGGCGATTCCCTGATCCACCTATACGCAGACGACACCATTCTATATACTTTCGGCCCGTCATTGGACACTGTGCTATCCAACCTCCAAACGAGCTTCAATGCCATACAACACTCCTTCCGTGGCCTCCAACTGCTCTTAAACGCGAGTAAAACCAAATGCATGCTTTTCAACCGATCGCTGCCTGCACCCGCATGCCCGACTAGCATCACCACCCTGGATGGTTCCAACCTTGAATATGTGGACATCTATAAGTACCTAGGTGTCTGGCTAGACTGCAAACTCTCCTTCCAGACTCACATCAAACATCTCCAATCAAAATCAAATCCAGAGTCGGCTTTCTATTCCGCAACAAAGCCTCCTTCACTCACGCTGCCAAGCTTACCCTAGTAAAACTGACTATCCTACCGATCCTCGACTTCGGCGATGTCATCTACAAAATGGCTTCCAACACTCTACTCAGCAAACTGGATGCAGTCTATCACAGTGCCATCCGTTTTGTCACTAAAGCACCTTATACCACCCACCACTGCGACTTGTATGCTCTAGTCGGCTGGCCCTCACTACATATTCGTCGCCAGACCCACTGGCTCCAGGTCATCTACAAGTCCATGCTAGGTAAAGCTCCGCCTTATCTCAGTTCACTGGTCACGATGGCAACACCCATCCGTAGCACGCGCTCCAGCAGGTGTATCTCACTGATCATCCCTAAAGCCAACACCTCATTTGGCCGCCTTTCGTTCCAGTACTCTGCTGCCTGTGACTGGAACGAATTGCAAAATCGCTGAAGTTGGAGACTTTTATCTCCCTCTCCAACTTCAAACATCAGCTATCCGAGCAGCTAACCGATCGCTGCAGCTGTACATAGTCTATAGGTAAATAGCTCACCCTTTTTCACCTACCTCATTCCCATACTGTTTTTATACTGTTTTTATTTATTTACTTTTCTGCTCTTTTGCACACCAATATCTCTACCTGTACATGCCCATCTGATCATTTATCACTCGTGTTAATCTGCAAAATTGTATTATTCGCCTACCTCCTCATGCCTTTTGCACACATTGTATATAGACTGCCCATTTTTTTCTACTGTGTTATTGACTTGCTAATTGTTTACTCCATGTGTAACTCTGTGTTGTCTGTTCACACTGCTATGCTTTATCTTGGCCAGGTCGCAGTTGCAAATGAGAACTTGTTCTCAACTAGCCTACCTGGTTAAATAAAGGTGAAATAAAATAAAAAATAAAAAACTCTGAGCTGTTAGACTCTGAGCTGTTAGACTCTGTTCGATACTGAGCGGTTAGACTCTGAGCTGTGAGACTCTGAGCTGTTAGACTCTGAGCTGTTAGACTCTGTTAGGCTCTGAGCTGTTAGATACTGAGCTGTTAGACTCTGTTAGGCTCTGAGCTGTTAGATACTGAGCTGTTAGACTCTGTTAGGCTCTGAGCTGTTAGATACTGAGCTGTTAGACTCTGTTAGACTCTGAGCTGTTAGACTCTGAGCTGTTAGACTCTGAGCTGTTAGACTCTGTTAGGCTCTGAGCTGTTAGATACTGAGCTGTTAGATACTGAGCTGTTAGACTAAGCTGTTAGACTCTGAGCTGTTAGATACTGAGCTGTTAGATTCTGAGCTGTTAGATACTGAGCTGTTAGATTCTGAGCTGTTAGACACTGAGCTGTTAGACTCTGAGCTGTTAGATACTGAGCTGTTTGATACTGAGCTGTTAGACACTGAGCTGTTAGTCTCTGTTAGACTCTGTCTCTGTTAGACTCTGTGAGACTCTGAGCTGTTAGACTCTGAGCTGTTAGACTCTGTTCGATACTGAGCTGTTAGACTCTGAGCTGTGAGACTCTGAGCTGTTAGACTCTGAGCTGTTAGACTCTGAGCTGTTAGACTCTGTTAGGCTCTGAGCTGTTAGATACTGAGCTGTTAGACTCTGTTAGGCTCTGAGCTGTTAGATACTGAGCTGTTAGACTCTGTTAGACTCTGAGCTGTTAGACTCTGAGCTGTTAGACTCTGAGCCCGTAGACTCTGTTAGGCTCTGAGCTGTTAGATACTGAGCTGTTAGACTAAGCTGTTAGACTCTGAGCTGTTAGATACTGAGCTGTTAGATTCTGAGCTGTTAGATACTGAGCTGTTAGATTCTGAGCTGTTAGACTCTGAGCTGTTAGATACTGAGCTGTTAGATTCTGAGCTGTTAGACACTGAGCTGTTAGACTCTGAGCTGTTAGATACTGAGCTGTTAGATACTGAGCTGTTTGATACTGAGCTGTTAGACACTGAGCTGTTAGTCTCTGTTAGACTCTGTCTCTGTTAGACTCTGTGAGACTCTGAGCTGTTAGACTCTGAGATGTTAGACTCTGTTCGATACTGAGCTGTTAGACTCTGAGCTGTGAGACTCTGAGCTGTTAGACTCTGAGCTGTTAGACTCTGAGCTGTTAGACTCTGTTAGGCTCTGAGCTGTTAGATACTGAGCTGTTAGACTCTGTTCGGCTCTGAGCTGTTCGATACTGAGCTGTTAGACTCTGAGCTGTGAGACTCTGAGCTGTTAGACTCTGAGCTGTTAGACTCTGAGCTGTTAGACTCTGAGCTGTTAGACTCTGTTAGGCTCTGAGCTGTTAGATACTGAGCTGTTAGATACTGAGCTGTTAGACTAAGCTGTTAGACTCTGAGCTGTTAGATACTGAGCTGTTAGATTCTGAGCTGTTAGATACTGAGCTGTTAGATTCTGAGCTGTTAGACACTGAGCTGTTAGACTCTGAGCTGTTAGATACTGAGCTGTTTGATACTGAGCTGTTAGACACTGAGCTGTTAGTCTCTGTTAGACTCTGTCTCTGTTAGACTCTGTGAGACTCTGAGCTGTTAGACTCTGAGCTGTTACTGAGCTGTTAGACTCTGAGCTGTGAGACTCTGAGCTGTTAGACTCTGAGCTGTTAGACTCTGAGCTGTTAGACTCTGTTAGGCTCTGAGCTGTTAGATACTGAGCTGTTAGACTCTGTTAGGCTCTGAGCTGTTAGATACTGAGCTGTTAGACTCTGTTAGACTCTGAGCTGTTAGACTCTGAGCTGTTAGACTCTGAGCTGTTAGACTCTGTTAGGCTCTGAGCTGTTAGATACTGAGCTGTTAGATACTGAGCTGTTAGACTAAGCTGTTAGACTCTGAGCTGTTAGATACTGAGCTGTTAGATTCTGAGCTGTTAGATACTGAGCTGTTAGATTCTGAGCTGTTAGACTGAGCTGTTAGATACTGAGCTGTTAGATTCTGAGCTGTTAGACACTGAGCTGTTAGACTCTGAGCTGTTAGATACTGAGCTGTTAGATACTGAGCTGTTTGATACTGAGCTGTTAGACACTGAGCTGTTAGTCTCTGTTAGACTCTGTCTCTGTTAGACTCTGTGAGACTCTGAGCTGTTAGACTCTGAGCTGTTAGACTCTGTTCGATACTGAGCTGTTAGACTCTGAGCTGTAAGACTCTGAGCTGTTAGACTCTGAGCTGTTAGACTCTGAGCTGTTAGACTCTGTTAGGCTCTGAGCTGTTAGATACTGAGCTGTTAGACTCTGTTCGGCTCTGAGCTGTTCGATACTGAGCTGTTAGACTCTGAGCTGTGAGACTCTGAGCTGTTAGACTCTGAGCTGTTAGACTCTGAGCTGTTAGACTCTGTTAGGCTCTGAGCTGTTAGATACTGAGCTGTTAGACTCTGAGCTGTTAGACTCTGAGCTGTTAGACTCTGAGCTGATAGTCTCTGAGCTGTTAGACTTGCTGTTAGATACTGACCTGTTAGATACTGAGCTGTTAGACTCTGTTAGACTCTGAGCTGTTAGATACTGAGCTGTTAGACTCTGTTAGGCTCTGAGCTGTTAGATACTGAGCTGTTAGACTCTGTTTAGACTCTGAGCTGTTAGTCTCTGTTAGACTCTGTCTCTGTTAGACTCTGTTAGGCTCTGAGCTGTTAGATACTGAGCTGTTAGACTCTTTAGACTCTGAGCTGTTAGTCTCTGTTAGACTCTGTCTCTGTTAGACTCTGTTAGGCTCTGAGCTGTTAGACTGAGCTGTTAGACTCTGTTAGGCTCTGAGCTGTTAGACTCTGAGCTGTTAGAATCTGAGCTGTTAGACTCTGTTAGGCTCTGAGCTGTTAGATACTGAGCTGTTAGACTCTGTGTTAGACTCTGAGCTGTTAGTCTCTGTTAGACTCTGTCTCTGTTAGACTCTGTTAGGCTCTGAGCTGTTAGACTGAGCTGTTAGACTCTGAGCTGTTAGACTCTGTTAGATACTGAGCTGTTAGACTCTGAGCTGTGAGACTCTGAGCTGTTAGACTCTGAGCTGTTAGACTCTGAGCTGTTAGACTCTGTTAGGCTCTGAGCTGTTAGATACTGAGCTGTTAGACTCTGAGCTGTTAGACTCTGAGCTGTTAGACTCTGTGTTAGACTCTGAGCTGTTAGACTCTGTTAGACTCTGAGCTGTTAGATACTGAGCTGTTAGACTCTGTTAGGCTCTGAGCTGTTAGATACTGAGCTGTTAGACTCTGTTAGACTCTGAGCTGTTAGACTCTGAGCTGTTAGACTCTGAGCTGTTAGACTCTGTTAGGCTGAGCTGTTAGATACTGAGCTGTTAGATACTGAGCTGTTAGACTCTGTTAGACTCTGAGCTGTTAGATACTGAGCTGTTAGATTCTGAGCTGTTAGATACTGAGCTGTTAGATTCTGAGCTGTTAGACTCTGAGCTGTTAGATACTGAGCTGTTAGATTCTGAGCTGTTAGACACTGAGCTGTTAGACTCTGAGCTGTTAGATACTGAGCTGTTAGACTACTGAGCTGTTAGACTACTGAGCTGTTAGACTCTGTTAGACTCTGAGCTGTTAGATACTGAGCTGTTAGACTCTGTTAGGCTCTGAGCTGTTAGACTGAGCTGTTAGACTCTGAGCTGTAGACTCTGAGCTGTTAGACTCTGTTAGCTGTTAGACTGTTAGAGCTGTTAGACTCTGTTAGGCTCTGAGCTGTTAGATACTGAGCTGTTAGACTCTGAGCTGTTAGACTCTGAGCTGTTAGACTACTGAGCTGTTAGACTCTGAGCTGTTAGACTTTGAGCTGTTAGATACTGAGCTGTTAGATCTGAGCTGTTAGACTCTGTTAGACTCTGAGCTGTTAGATACTGAGCTGTTAGACTCTGTTAGGCTCTGAGCTGTTAGATACTGAGCTGTTAGACTCTGTTTAGACTCTGAGCTGTTAGACTGAGCTGTTAGACTCTGTCTGAGCTGTTAGACTCTGTTAGGCTCTGAGCTGTTAGATACTGAGCTGTTAGACTCTTGTTAGACTCTGAGCTGTTAGTCTCTGTTAGACTCTGTCTCTGTTAGACTCTGTTAGGCTCTGAGCTGTTAGATCTGAGCTGTTAGACTCTGTTAGGCTCTGAGCTGTTAGACTCTGAGCTGTTAGAATCTGAGCTGTTAGACTCTGTTAGGCTCTGAGCTGTTAGATACTGAGCTGTTAGACTCTGTTTAGACTCTGAGCTGTTAGTCTCTGTTAGACTCTGTCTCTGTTAGACTCTGTTAGACTCTGAGCTGTTAGACTCTGAGCTGTTAGACTCTGAGCTGTTAGACTCTGTTAGATACTGAGCTGTTAGACTCTGAGCTGTGAGACTCTGAGCTGTTAGACTCTGAGCTGTTAGACTCTGAGCTGTTAGACTCTGTTAGGCTCTGAGCTGTTAGATACTGAGCTGTTAGACTCTGAGCTGTGAGACTCTGAGCTGTTAGACTCTGAGCTGTTAGACTCTGAGCTGTTAGACTCTGTTAGGCTCTGAGCTGTTAGATACTGAGCTGTTAGACTCTGTTAGGCTCTGAGCTGTTAGATACTGAGCTGTTAGACTCTGTTAGACTCTGAGCTGTTAGACTCTGAGCTGTTAGACTCTGAGCTGTAGACTCTGTTAGACTCTGAGCTGTTAGATACTGAGCTGTTAGATACTGAGCTGTTAGACTCTGAGCTGTTAGACTCTGAGCTGTTAGATACTGAGCTGTTAGATTCTGAGCTGTTAGATACTGAGCTGTTAGATTCTGAGCTGTTAGACTCTGAGCTGTTAGATACTGAGCTGTTAGATTCTGAGCTGTTAGACACTGAGCTGTTAGACTCTGAGCTGTTAGATACTGAGCTGTTAGATACTGAGCTGTTTGATACTGAGCTGTTAGACACTGAGCTGTTAGTCTCTGTTAGACTCTGTCTCTGTTAGACTCTGTGAGACTCTGAGCTGTTAGACTCTGAGCTGTTAGACTCTGTTCGATACTGAGCTGTTAGACTCTGAGCTGTAAGACTCTGAGCTGTTAGACTCTGAGCTGTTAGACTCTGAGCTGTTAGACTCTGTTAGGCTCTGAGCTGTTAGATACTGAGCTGTTAGACTCTGTTCGGCTCTGAGCTGTTCGATACTGAGCTGTTAGACTCTGAGCTGTGAGACTCTGAGCTGTTAGACTCTGAGCTGTTAGACTCTGAGCTGTTAGACTCTGTTAGGCTCTGAGCTGTTAGATACTGAGCTGTTAGACTCTGAGCTGTTAGACTCTGAGCTGTTAGACTCTGAGCTGATAGTCTCTGAGCTGTTAGACTTTGAGCTGTTAGATACTGACCTGTTAGATACTGACCTGTTAGACTCTGTTAGACTCTGAGCTGTTAGATACTGAGCTGTTAGACTCTGTTAGGCTCTGAGCTGTTAGATACTGAGCTGTTAGACTCGTTTAGACTCTGAGCTGTTAGTCTCTGTTAGACTCTGTCTCTGTTAGACTCTGTTAGGCTCTGAGCTGTTAGATACTGAGCTGTTAGACTCGTTTAGACTCTGAGCTGTTAGTCTCTGTTAGACTCTGTCTCTGTTAGACTCTGTTAGGCTCTGAGCTGTTAGACTGAGCTGTTAGACTCTGTTAGGCTCTGAGCTGTTAGACTCTGAGCTGTTAGAATCTGAGCTGTTAGACTCTGTTAGGCTCTGAGCTGTTAGATACTGAGCTGTTAGACTCGTTTAGACTCTGAGCTGTTAGTCTCTGTTAGACTCTGTCTCTGTTAGACTCTGTTAGGCTCTGAGCTGTTAGACTGAGCTGTTAGACTCTGAGCTGTTAGACTCTGTTCGATACTGAGCTGTTAGACTCTGAGCTGTGAGACTCTGAGCTGTTAGACTCTGAGCTGTTAGACTCTGAGCTGTTAGACTCTGTTAGGCTCTGAGCTGTTAGATACTGAGCTGTTAGACTCTGTTAGACACTGAGCTGTTAGACACTGAGCTGTTAGACTCTGAGCTGTTAGATATTGCGCTGTTAGACTCTGAGCTGTTAGATTCTGAGCTGTTAGACACTGAGCTGTTAGACACTGAGCTCTTAGACTCTGAGCTGTTAGACTCTGAGCTGTTAGATATTGCGCTGTTAGACTCTGAGCTGTTAGATTCTGAGCTGTTAGACACTGAGCTGTTAGACACTGAGCTCTGAGACACTGAGCTGTTAGACACTGAGCTGTTAGATTCTGAGCTGTTAGACACTGAGCTGTTAGACTCTGTTAGACACTGAGCTGTTAGACACTGAGCTGTTAGACTCTGAGCTGTTAGATATTGAGCTGTTAGACTCTGAGCTGTTAGATTCTGAGCTGTTAGACACTGAGCTGTTATACACTGAGCTGATAGACTCTGTTAGACTCTGAGCTGTTAGACACTGAGCTGTTAGACTCGTTTAGACTCTGAGCTGTAAGTCTCTGTTAGACTCTGTTAGACTCTGAACTGTTAGACTCTGAGCTGTTAGACTCTGTTAGACTCTGTTAGACCCTGAGCTGTTAGACTCTGAGCTGTTAGATACTGAGCTGTTAGACTCTGTTAGGCTCTGAGCTGTTAGATACTGAGCTGTTAGACTCTGTTAGGCTCTGACCTGTTAGACTCTGAGCTGTTAGACTCTGAGCTGTTAGACTCTGTTAGGCTCTGAGCTGTTAGATACTGAGCTGTTAGACTCTGAGCTGTTAGACTCTGAGCTGTTAGACTCTGAGCTGATAGTCTGTGAGCTGTTAGACTTTGAGCTGTTAGATACTGACCTGTTAGACTCTGTTAGGCTCTGAGCTGTTAGATACTGAGCTGTTACATTACATTACATTACATTTAAGTCATTTAGCAGACGCTCTTATCCAGAGCTCTGAAATTGGCTGTTTATGACATCCAGTGGAACAGCCACTTGTCTAAATCTTTTGGGGGAGCTGTTAGAAGGATTACTGTTAGACTTACTGTTCCTAGGTATTCTGAAGCTGTTAGAGGTGTCTCTGAGCTGTTGAGACTCTGTCCTGGCTCTGAGGGAGTTTGACTTGGGGGCCAGAGCTGTTTTGACTGGGCTGAGCTGTTAGGAACTGTACTTCCTCAGTGGTAGATAGGCTGCAGCTGAGGTGGATGAACGCAGTGCTGTTTGGGTGTGGGCTGTTAGAGCCTGGAGGTACTGTTAGACTGCTGTTCCCACAGCTCTGGCAGCACCATGGTCTTGATAGCTGATGCTGCTTCAACTGAAGCCAGTGGAGAGAGCTGAGGAGCTGTTGACGTGAGACTCTGGGAAGGTTAGACACTGAGCTGTTCTGATGAGTTGAGCTGTTAATGGCACAGGCAGGGAGCCCAGCCACAGCTGAGCTGTTAGACGGGAGATGACAAGCTGTTAGACTCTGCGCTGCTTCCTGTGTGAGGCAGGGTCGTACTCTGCTGTTGTAGAGCATGAACCTACAGGAAGACACCGCCTTGAGTTGTTGAGAACTCAGGGCTGTTGTCCAGATCACGCCAAGGTTCTGCGCTGTTAGACACTGGAGTTGTCAACTCGTGATGGCGAGATCATGGAACTGGCAGCTGGGAGAAGAGGAGCTCTGTCTTGCTGAGGTTCAGCTCTGAGCTGTTGATCCGTCATCCACACTGATATGTCTGCCAGACTGTTAGACTGCGTTTCGACCTGGTCTGAGGGGTTAAGGAGAAGATTAATTGTGTGTCTCTGAGCTGTTAGAGAGACTGAGCTGTTAGACAGAGCTGTTAGACTCTGGCTGTATAGCGAGAGTAAGAGAGGGCCTAGAACTGAGCTGTTAGACACTGTTAGAGCGCTGAGCTGTTAGATTCTGCCACGCTGGTAGGAGCTCTGTCAGGTAGACTCTGAGCTGGGCCGCGCTGGAGATTCCCAACTCGGAGAGGGTGGAGAGGAGGATCTGATGGTTCTGTATCGAAGGCAGCCGATAGGTCTAGAAGCTGAGAGCAGAGGAGAGAGAGTTAGACTCTGAGCTGTTAGCGCCTCCGTGATAGAGAAGAGCAGTCTCAGTTGAATGACTAGTCTTGAAACCTGACTGTTTGGATCAAGAAGGTCTTCTGAGAGAGATAGCTGAGCTGTTAGACTGAGCTGAGTTTTGGAGAGAAAAGAGCTGTTAGATACTGGTCTGTAGTTGTTGACTCGGAGGGATGTTAGGTTTTTTCAGAGCTGTGCAGACTCTGAGCTGTTAGACGGGAGGGACTGTTAGACGGTCTGAGCTGAGTTGATGAGCTCTGTGAGGTAGGGAGAAGGTCTGAGCTGTTAGAAGAGAGGAGGGGTTAGGGTCAAGCTGGGCAGGCTGTTAGATCTGTTAGCTGTTACAAGACGCTGTTTTCTGGAGAGAGAGGAGCTGTTAGAGCTAGGGTGGGCTGTTAGAGAACTCTGTCGATTTGACTTAGAAACGAGCTGTTAGACTCTGACCTGGTTGACGAAGTCTCTGCAGCTGTTAGGAGGAGGTTCAGGAGGGAGGAGAAGGTGGCAAAGAGCTTCCTAGGGTTAGAGGCAGATGCTTGGAGCTTAGAATGGCTAGAAAGTGGCTTTAGCAGCTGTTAGACAGAGGAGGAAAATGTAGAGAGGAGGGAGTAGACTCTGTTCTGTTTTCTCTTTCCGCTCGGCTGCCCGGAGCTGTTCTGTGAGCTCGCAATGAGCTGTTAGCCACTCTGAGCTGGGAGGGAGGTTAGAGCCGGCTGGAGGATAGGGGACTGTTCAAAGGATGCTGGGAGCTGAGGAGGTTGAGAGGCAGAATCTGGAGCTAGGTTGGAGAAAGTTTGAGCAGAGGGAAGAGCTGTAGGATGGAAGAGGAGAGAGTCTGGGGAGAGAGCTGTTGGGACGGCTGAGCTGTTACCATCTGAGTAGGGGCAGTTAGGAAGTGTTGGATGAGAGCTGAGGGAAAAGGATACTGAGCTGTTAGACTTGGAGGGGAGTTGCTGAGGTTAGAAGAACAGCATCTGTAAAGATGTTCAAGCGTATTGCTGCTGTTAGACTCTGGGGAAGGTGAGAGGGTGTTAGACTCAAAAGAGGAGAGGAGGAAAGCAGAGAGGAATGAGTCAAAGGTAGACGTGGGGAGCTGTTAGAGTCGCCCAGAACTGTGAGAGGTGAGCTGTCTCAGGAAAGGAGCTCTATCAAGGCATCAAGCTCATCGATGAACTGTTAGGGAACCTGAGCTGTGATAAGGATGTTAAGCTGTTAGGCTGGCTAACTGTGACAGCTGGAATTCAAAGGAGGCTGAGCTGTAGACAGATGGGTAAGGGGAGAAAGAGAGAAAGACCACTTGGGAGAGATGTTAGGATCCCGGCTGCCACCACCCCTGTTAGACCAGAAGCTCTGAGCTGTTAGAACACTGAGCTGTTAGAGAGCAGTAGGAGTAGCAGTGTTATCTGTGGTGATCCATGTTTCCGTCAGTGCTGAAGTCTGGAGGGAGGCATAGGCTGAGATGAACTCTGTTAGGCTCTGATCGGCTGTTCCAGAGGCTACTGAGACCTGGAACTCCACGTGGGTTAGCGCTGGGACCACCAGATTAGGTGGTCGTTAGGCCACGCTGTTAGTGTGGAGCTGTTTGTATGGTCTGTGCAGAGAGGAGAGAACTGTTAGTTGACAGGCTACTGGCTACGCTAATGCAAGGAGATTGGAATAACAAGTGGACTACACGCTGTTCAGAAAGTTAAGCTGTAGCAAGAATCTTATTGACTAAAATGATTAAAATGATACAGTACTGCTAAAGTAGGCTAGCTGGCAGTAGCTGCGTTGTTGACACTACACTAATCTGTTAGACTCGTTTAGACTCTGAGCTGTTAGTCTCTGTTAGACTCTGTCTCTGTTAGACTCTGTTAGGCTCTGAGCTGTTAGATACTGAGCTGTTAGACTCTGTTAGACACTGAGCTGTTAGACACTGAGCTGTTAGACTCTGAGCTGTTAGATATTGCGCTGTTAGACTCTGAGCTGTTAGATTCTGAGCTGTTAGACACTGAGCTGTTAGACACTGAGCTCTGAGACACTGAGCTGTTAGACACTGAGCTGTTAGATTCTGAGCTGTTAGACACTGAGCTGTTAGACTCTGTTAGACACTGAGCTGTTAGACACTGAGCTGTTAGACTCTGAGCTGTTAGATATTGAGCTGTTAGACTCTGAGCTGTTAGATTCTGAGCTGTTAGACACTGAGCTGTTATACACTGAGCTGATAGACTCTGTTAGACTCTGAGCTGTTAGACACTGAGCTGTTAGACTCGTTTAGACTCTGAGCTGTAAGTCTCTGTTAGACTCTGTTAGACTCTGAACTGTTAGACTCTGTTAGACTCTGTTAGACCCTGAGCTGTTAGACTCTGAGCTGTTAGATACTGAGCTGTTAGACTCTGTTAGGCTCTGAGCTGTTAGATACTGAGCTGTTAGACTCTGTTAGGCTCTGACCTGTTAGACTCTGAGCTGTTAGACTCTGAGCTGTTAGACTCTGTTAGGCTCTGAGCTGTTAGATACTGAGCTGTTAGACTCGTTTAGACTCTGAGCTGTTAGACTCTGTTAGATACTGAGCTGTTAGATTCTGAGCTGTTAGACACTGAGCTGTTAGACTCTGAGTTGTTAGATATTGAGCTGTTAGACTCTGAGCTGTTAGATTCTGAGCTGTTAGACACTGAGCTGTTATACACTGAGCTGATAGACTCTGTTAGACTCTGAGCTGTTAGACACTGAGCTGTTAGACTCGTTTAGACTCTGAGCTGTAAGTCTCTGTTAGACTCTGTTAGACTCTGAACTGTTAGACTCTGAGCTGTTAGACTGTTAGACTCTGTTAGACCCTGAGCTGTTAGACTCTGAGCTGTTAGATACTGAGCTGTTAGACTCTGTTAGGCTCTGAGCTGTTAGATACTGAGCTGTTAGACTCTGAGCTGTTAGACTCTGAGCTGTTAGACTCTGTTAGGCTCTGAGCTGTTAGATACTGAGCTGTTAGACTCGTTTAGACTCTGAGCTGTAAGTCTCTGTTAGACTCTGTCTCTGTTAGACTCTGTTAGGCTCTGAGCTGTTAGACTCTGAGCTGTTAGACTCTGAGCTGTTAGACTCTGAGCTGTTAGACTCGTTTAGACTCTGAGCTGTTAGTCTCTGTTAGACTCTGTCTCTGTTAGACTCTGTTAGGCTCTGAGCTGTTAGACTCTGAGCTGTTAGACTCTGAGCTGTTAGACTCTGTTAGATACTGAGCTGTTAGATTCTGAGCTGTTAGACACTGAGCTGTTAGACTCTGAGCTGTTAGATACTGAGCTGTTAGAAACTGAGCTGTTAGACACTGAGCTGTTAGTCTCTGTTAGACTCTGTCTCTGTTAGACTCTGTGAGACTCTGAGCTGTTAGACTCTGAGCTGTTAGACTCTGAGCTGTTAGACTCTGAGCTGTTAGACTCTGAGCTGTTAGACTCTGAGCTGTTAGACTCTGTTAGGCTCTGAGCTGTTAGATACTGAGCTGTTAGACTCTGTTAGGCTCTGAGCTGTTAGATACTGAGCTGTTAGACTCTGTTAGACTCTGAGCTGTTAGACTCTGAGCTGTTAGACTGAGCTGTTAGACTCTGTTAGGCTCTGAGCTGTTAGATACTGAGCTGTTAGATACTGAGCTGTTAGACTAAGCTGTTAGACTCTGAGCTGTTAGACTCTGAGCTGTTAGATACTGAGCTGTTAGACTCTGAGCTGTTAGATATTGAGCTGTTAGACTCTGAGCTGTTAGATTCTGAGCTGTTAGACACTGAGCTGTTATACACTGAGCTGATAGACTCTGTTAGACTCTGAGCTGTTAGACACTGAGCTGTTAGACTCGTTTAGACTGTGAGCTGTAAGTCTCTGTTAGACTCTGTTAGACTCTGAACTGTTAGACTCTGAGCTGTTAGACTCTGTTAGACTCTGTTAGACCCTGAGCTGTTAGACTCTGAGCTGTTAGATACTGAGCTGTTAGACTCTGTTAGGCTTTGAGCTGTTAGATACTGAGCTGTTAGACTCTGTTAGGCTCTGAGCTGTTAGACTCTGAGCTGTTAGACTCTGAGCTGTTAGACTCTGTTAGGCTCTGAGCTGTTAGATACTGAGCTGTTAGACTCGTTTAGACTCTGAGCTGTAAGTCTCTGTTAGACTCTGTCTCTGTTAGACTCTGTTAGGCTCTGAGCTGTTAGACTCTGAGCTGTTAGACTCTGAGCTGTTCGACTCTGAGCTGTTAGACTCGTTTAGACTCTGAGCTGTTAGTCTCTGTTAGACTCTGTCTCTGTTAGACTCTGTTAGGCTCTGAGCTGTTAGACTGAGCTGTTAGACTCTGTTAGGCTCTGAGCTGTTAGACTCTGAGCTGTTAGAATCTGAGCTGTTAGACTCTGTTAGGCTCTGAGCTGTTAGATACTGAGCTGTTAGACTCGTTTAGACTCTGAGCTGTTAGTCTCTGTTAGACTCTGTCTCTGTTAGACTCTGTTAGGCTCTGAGCTGTTAGACTGAGCTGTTAGACTCTGAGCTGTTAGACTCGTTTAGACTCTGAGCTGTTAGTCTCTGTTAGACTCTGTCTCTGTTAGACTCTGTTAGGCTCTGAGCTGTTAGACTCTCAGCTGTTAGACTCTGAGCTGTTAGACTCTGTTAGATACTGAGCTGTTAGATTCTGAGCTGTTAGACACTGAGCTGTTAGACTCTGAGCTGTTAGATACTGAGCTGTTAGAAACTGAGCTGTTAGACACTGAGCTGTTAGACTCTCTGTTAGACTCTGTCTCTGTTAGACTCTGTGAGACTCTGAGCTGTTAGACTCTGAGCTGTTAGACTCTGAGCTGTTAGACTCTGAGCTGTTAGACTCTGAGCTGTTAGACTCTGTTAGGCTCTGAGGTGTTAGATACTGAGCTGTTAGACTCTGTTAGACTCTGAGCTGTTAGACTCTGAGCTGTTAGACTCTGAGCTGTTAGACTCTGTTAGGCTCTGAGCTGTTAGATACTGAGCTGTTAGATACTGAGCTGTTAGATACTGAGCTGTTAGACTCTGAGCTGTTAGACTCTGAGCTGTTAGATACTGAGCTGTTAGATTCTGAGCTGTTAGATACTGAGCTGTTAGATTCTGAGCTGTTAGACACTGAGCTGTTAGATTCTGAGCTGTTAGACACTGAGCTGTTAGACTCTGAGCTGTTAGATACTGAGCTGTTAGATTCTGAGCTGTTAGACACTGAGCTGTTAGACTCTGAGCTGTTAGATACTGAGCTGTTAGATTCTGAGCTGTTAGACACTGAGCTGTTAGACTCTGAGCTGTTAGATACTGAGCTGTTTGATACTGAGCTGTTAGACACTGAGCTGTTAGTCTCTGTTAGACTCTGTCTCTGTTAGACTCTGTGAGACTCTGAGCTGTTAGACTCTGAGCTGTTAGACTCTGTTCGATACTGAGCTGTTAGACTCTGAGCTGTGAGACTCTGAGCTGTTAGACTCTGAGCTGTTAGACTCTGTTAGGCTCTGAGCTGTTAGATACTGAGCTGTTAGACTCTGTTAGGCTCTGAGCTGTTAGATACTGAGCTGTTAGACTCTGTTAGACTCCGAGCTGTTAGACTCTGAGCTGTTAGACTCTGAGCTGTTAGACTCTGTTAGGCTCTGAGCTGTTAGATACTGAGCTGTTAGATACTGAGCTGTTAGACTAAGCTGTTAGACTCTGAGCTGTTAGACTCTGAGCTGTTAGATACTGAGCTGTTAGACTCTGTTAGGCTCTGAGCTGTTAGATACTGAGCTGTTAGACTCTGAGCTGTTAGACTCTGAGCTGTTAGACTCTGTTAGGCTCTGAGCTGTTAGATACTGAGCTGTTAGACTCGTTTAGACTCTGAGCTGTAAGTCTCTGTTAGACTCTGTCTCTGTTAGACTCTGTTAGACTCTGAGCTGTTAGACTCTGAGCTGTTAGACTCTGAGCTGTTAGACTCTGAGCTGTTAGACTCTGTTTAGACTCTGAGCTGATAGACTCTGTTAGACTCTGAGCTGTTAGATTCTGAGCTGTTAGACACTGAGCTGTTAGACTCTGAGCTGTTAGACTCTGTTAGATACTGAGCTGTTAGATTCTGAGCTGTTAGACACTGAGCTGTTAGACTCTGAGCTGTTAGATACTGAGCTGTTAGAAACTGAGCTGTTAGACACTGAGCTGTTAGTCTCTGTTAGACTCTGTCTCTGTTAGACTCTGTGAGACTCTGAGCTGTTAGACTCTGAGCTGTTAGACTCTGAGCTGTTAGACTCTGAGCTGTTAGACTCTGAGCTGTTAGACTCTGTTAGGCTCTGAGCTGTTAGATACTGAGCTGTTAGACTCTGTTAGGCTCTGAGGTGTTAGATACTGAGCTGTTAGACTCTGTTAGACTCTGAGCTGTTAGACTCTGAGCTGTTAGACTCTGAGCTGTTAGATACTGAGCTGTTAGATTCTGAGCTGTTAGATACTGAGCTGTTAGATTCTGAGCTGTTAGACACTGAGCTGTTAGACTCTGAGCTGTTAGATACTGAGCTGTTAGACTCTGAGCTGTTAGATATTGAGCTGTTAGACTCTGAGCTGTTAGACTCTGAGCTGTTAGACACTGTTAGACACTGAGCTGTTCTGTTAGACTCTGAGCTGTTAGATACTGAGCTGTTAGACACTGAGCTGTTAGACACTGAGCTGTTAGACTCTGTTTAGACTCTGAGCTGTTAGACTCTGTTAGACTCTGTCTCTGTTAGACTCTGTTAGGCTCTGAGCTGTTAGACTGAGCTGTTAGACTCTGAGCTGTTAGACTCTGTTAGATACTGAGCTGTTAGATACTGAGCTGTTAGACACTGTTAGCTGTTAGACTCTGAGCTGTTAGATACTGAGCTGTTAGACTCTGTTAGCTGCTGTTAGACACTGAGCTGTTAGTCTCTGTTAGACTCTGTCTGTTAGACTCTGTGAGACTCTGAGCTGTTAGACTCTGAGCTGTTAGACTCTGAGCTGTTAGACTCTGAGCTGTTAGACTCTGTTAGGCTCTGAGCTGTTAGATACTGAGCTGTTAGACTCTGTTAGGCTCTGAGCTGTTAGATACTGAGCTGTTAGACTCTGTTAGACTCTGAGCTGTTAGACTCTGAGCTGTTAGACTGAGCTGTTAGACTCTGTTAGGCTCTGAGCTGTTAGATACTGAGCTGTTAGATACTGAGCTGTTAGACTAAGCTGTTAGATACTGAGCTGTTAGACTCTGAGCTGTTAGATATTGAGCTGTTAGACTCTGAGCTGTTAGATTCTGAGCTGTTAGACACTGAGCTGTTATACACTGAGCTGATAGACTCTGTTAGACTCTGAGCTGTTAGACACTGAGCTGTTAGACTCGTTTAGACTGTGAGCTGTAAGTCTCTGTTAGACTCTGTTAGACTCTGAACTGTTAGACTCTGAGCTGTTAGACTCTGTTAGACTCTGTTAGACCCTGAGCTGTTAGACTCTGAGCTGTTAGATACTGAGCTGTTAGACTCTGTTAGGCTTTGAGCTGTTAGATACTGAGCTGTTAGACTCTGTTAGGCTCTGAGCTGTTAGACTCTGAGCTGTTAGACTCTGAGCTGTTAGACTCTGTTAGGCTCTGAGCTGTTAGATACTGAGCTGTTAGATTCGTTTAGACTCTGAGCTGTAAGTCTCTGTTAGACTCTGTCTCTGTTAGACTCTGTTAGGCTCTGAGCTGTTAGACTCTGAGCTGTTAGACTCTGAGCTGTTCGACTCTGAGCTGTTAGACTCGTTTAGACTCTGAGCTGTTAGTCTCTGTTAGACTCTGTCTCTGTTAGACTCTGTTAGGCTCTGAGCTGTTAGATACTGAGCTGTTAGATACTGAGCTGTTAGACTAAGCTGTTAGACTCTGAGCTGTTAGACTCTGAGCTGTTAGATACTGAGCTGTTAGACTCTGTTAGGCTCTGAGCTGTTAGATACTGAGCTGTTAGACTCTGTTTAGACTCTGAGCTGTTAGACTCTGTTAGACTCTGAGCTGTTAGATACTGAGCTGTTAGACTCTGTTTAGACTCTGAGCTGTTAGTCTCTGTTAGACTGTTGTTAGACTCTCTGTTAGACTCTGAGCTGTTAGACTCTGAGCTGTTAGACACTGAGCTGTTAGACTCGTTTAGACTGTGAGCTGTAAGTCTCTGTTAGACTCTGTTAGACTCTGAGCTGTTAGTCTCTGTTAGACTCTGTCTCTGTTAGACTCTGTTAGGCTCTGAGCTGTTAGACTCTCAGCTGTTAGACTCTGAGCTGTTAGACTCTGTTAGATACTGAGCTGTTAGATTCTGAGCTGTTAGACACTGAGCTGTTAGACTCTGAGCTGTTAGATACTGAGCTGTTAGAAACTGAGCTGTTAGACACTGAGCTGTTAGTCTCTGTTAGACTCTGTCTCTGTTAGACTCTGTGAGACTCTGAGCTGTTAGACTCTGAGCTGTTAGACTCTGAGCTGTTAGACTCTGAGCTGTTAGACTCTGAGCTGTTAGACTCTGTTAGGCTCTGAGCTGTTAGATACTGAGCTGTTAGACTCTGTTAGGCTCTGAGCTGTTAGATACTGAGCTGTTAGACTCTGTTAGACTCTGAGCTGTTAGACTCTGAGCTGTTAGACTCTGTTAGACTCTGTTAGGCTCTGAGCTGTTAGATACTGAGCTGTTAGATACTGAGCTGTTAGACTAAGCTGTTAGACTC
The DNA here is from genome assembly GCF_023373465.1 of Oncorhynchus keta. NCBI lineage: Eukaryota > Metazoa > Chordata > Actinopteri > Salmoniformes > Salmonidae > Oncorhynchus > Oncorhynchus keta. The sequence goes on along the minus strand of NC_068457.1, from coordinate 20,099,987 downwards.
TGAGCTGTTAGACTCTGAGCTGTTAGATACTGAGCTGTTAGACTCTGAGCTGTTAGATATTGAGCTGTTAGACTCTGAGCTGTTAGATTCTGAGCTGTTAGACACTGAGCTGTTATACACTGAGCTGATAGACTCTGTTAGACTCTGAGCTGTTAGATTCTGAGCTGTTAGACACTGAGCTGTTATACACTGAGCTGATAGACTCGTTTAGACTCTGAGCTGTTAGTCTCTGTTAGACTCTGTCTCTGTTAGACTCTGTTAGGCTCTGAGCTGTTAGACTCTGAGCTGTTAGACTCTGAGCTGTTAGACTCTGTTAGATACTGAGCTGTTAGATTCTGAGCTGTTAGACACTGAGCTGTTAGACTCTGAGCTGTTAGATACTGAGCTGTTAGAAACTGAGCTGTTAGACACTGAGCTGTTAGTCTCTGTTAGACTCTGTCTCTGTTAGACTCTGTGAGACTCTGAGCTGTTAGACTCTGAGCTGTTAGACTCTGAGCTGTTAGACTCTGAGCTGTTAGACTCTGTTAGGCTCTGAGCTGTTAGATACTGAGCTGTTAGACTCTGTTAGGCTCTGAGCTGTTAGATACTGAGCTGTTAGACTCTGTTAGACTCTGAGCTGTTAGACTCTGAGCTGTTAGACTGAGCTGTTAGACTCTGTTAGGCTCTGAGCTGTTAGATACTGAGCTGTTAGATACTGAGCTGTTAGAAACTGAGCTGTTAGACACTGAGCTGTTAGTCTCTGTTAGACTCTGAGTCTGTTAGACTCTGTGAGACTCTGAGCTGTTAGACTCTGAGCTGTTAGACTCTGAGCTGTTAGACTCTGAGCTGTTAGACACTGAGCTGTTAGACTCTGTTAGACTCTGAGCTGTTAGACACTGAGCTGTTAGACTCGTTTAGACTGTGAGCTGTAAGTCTCTGTTAGACTCTGTTAGACTCTGAACTGTTAGACTCTGAGCTGTTAGACTCTGTTAGACTCTGTTAGACTCTGAGCTGTTAGACTCTGAGCTGTTAGATACTGAGCTGTTAGACTCTGTTAGGCTTTGAGCTGTTAGATACTGAGCTGTTAGACTCTGTTAGACTCTGAGCTGTTAGACTCTGTTAGGCTCTGAGCTGTTAGATACTGAGCTGTTAGACTCGTTTAGACTCTGAGCTGTAAGTCTCTGTTAGACTCTGTCTCTGTTAGACTCTGTTAGGCTCTGAGCTGTTAGACTCTGAGCTGTTAGACTCTGAGCTGTTCGACTCTGAGCTGTTAGACTCGTTTAGACTCTGAGCTGTTAGTCTCTGTTAGACTCTGTCTCTGTTAGACTGTTAGGCTCTGAGCTGTTAGACTGAGCTGTTAGACTCTGTTAGACTCTGAGCTGTTAGACTCTGAGCTGTTAGACTCTGAGCTGTTAGACTCTGTTAGGCTCTGAGCTGTTAGACTCTGAGCTGTTAGACTCTGTTTAGACTCTGAGCTGTTAGTCTCTGTTAGACTCTGTTAGACTCTGTTAGGCTGAGCTGTTAGACTGAGCTGTTAGACTCTGAGCTGTTAGACTCTGTTAGACTCTGAGCTGTTAGTCTCTGTTAGACTCTGTCTCTGTTAGACTCTGTTAGACTCTGAGCTGTTAGATACTGAGCTGTTAGACTGTTAGACTGTTAGACTGTTAGATACTGAGCTGTTAGACTGAGCTGTTAGACTCTGAGCTGTTAGATACTGAGCTGTTAGACTCTGAGCTGTTAGACTCTGAGCTGTTAGACTCTGAGCTGTTAGACTGTTTAGACTCTGAGCTGTTAGACTCTGAGCTGTTAGATTCTGAGCTGTTAGACACTGAGCTGTTAGACTCTGTTAGACTGAGCTGTTAGACTCTGAGCTGTTAGACTCTGAGCTGTTAGACTATTGAGCTGTTAGACTCTGAGCTGTTAGATTCTGAGCTGTTAGACACTGAGCTGTTAGACTGAGCTGAGACTGTTAGACTCTGAGCTGTTAGACTGAGCTGTTAGACTCTGTTAGACTCTGAGCTGTTAGACTCTGAGACTGTGTTAGACTCTGTTAGACTGAGCTGTTAGACTCTGAGCTGTTAGACTCTGAGCTGTTAGATACTGAGCTGTTAGACTCTGTTAGGCTCTGAGCTGTTAGATACTGAGCTGTTAGACTCTGTTAGGCTCTGAGCTGTTAGACTCTGAGCTGTTAGACTCTGAGCTGTTAGACTCTGTTAGACTCTGAGCTGTTAGATCTGAGCTGTTAGACTCTGTTAGACTCTGAGCTGTTAGACTCTGTTAGACTCTGAGCTGTTAGACTCTGAGCTGTTAGAGCTCTGAGCTGTTAGACTCTGAGCTGTTAGATATTGAGCTGTTAGACTCTGAGCTGTTAGACTCTGAGCTGTTAGACACTGAGCTGTTAGACTCTGAGCTCTGTTAGACTCTGAGCTGTTAGACTGAGCTGTTAGACTCTTTAGACTCTGAGCTGAGCTGTTAGACTCTGTTAGACTCTGAACTGTTAGACTCTGAGCTGTTAGACTCTGTTAGACTCTGTTAGACCCTGAGCTGTTAGACTCTGAGCTGTTAGATACTGAGCTGTTAGACTCTGTTAGGCTCTGAGCTGTTAGATACTGAGCTGTTAGACTCTGAGCTGTTAGACTCTGAGCTGTTAGACTGTTAGACTGTTAGACTCTGAGCTGTTAGATACTGAGCTGTTAGACTCTGTTTAGACTCTGAGCTGTTAGTCTCTGTTAGACTCTGTCTGTTAGACTCTGTTAGGCTCTGAGCTGTTAGACTCTGAGCTGTTAGACTCTGAGCTGTTAGACTCTGAGCTGTTAGACTCTGTTTAGACTCTGAGCTGTTAGACTCTGTTAGACTCTGTCTCTGTTAGACTCTGTTAGGCTCTGAGCTGTTAGACTCTCAGCTGTTAGACTCTGAGCTGTTAGACTCTGTTAGATACTGAGCTGTTAGATTCTGAGCTGTTAGACACTGAGCTGTTAGACTCTGAGCTGTTAGATACTGAGCTGTTAGATACTGAGCTGTTAGACACTGAGCTGTTAGTCTCTGTTAGACTCTGTCTCTGTTAGACTCTGTGAGACTCTGAGCTGTTAGACTCTGAGCTGTTAGACTCTGAGCTGTTAGACTCTGAGCTGTTAGACTCTGAGCTGTTAGACTCTGTTAGGCTCTGAGCTGTTAGATACTGAGCTGTTAGACTCTGTTAGGCTCTGAGGTGTTAGATACTGAGCTGTTAGACTCTGTTAGACTCTGAGCTGTTAGACTCTGAGCTGTTAGACTCTGAGCTGTTAGACTCTGTTAGGCTCTGAGCTGTTAGATACTGAGCTGTTAGATACTGAGCTGTTAGACTCTGTTAGACTCTGAGCTGTTAGACTCTGAGCTGTTAGATACTGAGCTGTTAGACTCTGAGCTGTTAGATATCTGTTAGACTCTGAGCTGTTAGATTCTGAGCTGTTAGACTGAGCTGTTAGACACTGAGCTGATAGACTCTGTTAGACTCTGAGCTGTTAGACACTGAGCTGTTAGACTCTTGTTAGACTGTGAGCTGTTAGTCTCTGTTAGACTCTGTTAGACTCTGAGCTGTTAGACTCTGAGCTGTTAGACTCTGTTAGCTGTTAGACTCTGAGCTGTTAGACTCTGAGCTGTTAGATACTGAGCTGTTAGACTCTGTTAGGCTCTGAGCTGTTAGATACTGAGCTGTTAGACTCTGTTAGGCTCTGAGCTGTTAGACTCTGAGCTGTTAGACTCTGAGCTGTTAGACTCTCTGAGCTGTTAGATACTGAGCTGTTAGACTCGTTTAGACTCTGAGCTGTTAGTCTCTGTTAGACTCTGTCTCTGTTAGACTCTGTTAGACTCTGAGCTGTTAGACTCTGAGCTGTTAGACTCTGAGCTGTTAGACTCTGAGCTGTTAGACTCTGAGCTGTTAGACTGAGCTGTTAGACTCTGTTAGACTCTGCTGTTAGACTCTGTTAGGCTCTGAGCTGTTAGACTGAGCTGTTAGACTCTGTTAGACTCTGAGCTGTTAGACTCTGAGCTGTTAGACTCTGAGCTGTTACTGAGCTGTTAGACTCTGTTAGGCTCTGAGCTGTTAGATACTGAGCTGTTAGACTCTGTTAGACTCTGAGCTGTTAGACTGAGCTGTTAGACTCTGTTAGACTGAGCTGTTAGACTCTGAGCTGTTAGACTGAGCTGTTAGACTCTGAGCTGTTAGACTCTGTTAGACTCTGAGCTGTTAGTCTCTGTTAGACTCTGTCTGTTAGACTCTGTTAGGCTCTGAGCTGTTAGACTCTGAGCTGTTAGACTCTGAGCTGTTAGACTCTGTTAGATACTGAGCTGTTAGATTCTGAGCTGTTAGACTCTGAGCTGTTAGACTCTGAGCTGTTAGACTCTGTTAGACTCTGAGCTGTTAGACACTGAGCTGTTAGACTCTGAGCTGTTAGACTCTGTTCTGTTAGACTCTGCTGTTAGACTCTGAGCTGTTAGACTCTGAGCTGTTAGACTCTGAGCTGTTAGACTCTGAGCTGTTAGACTCTGAGCTGTTAGACTCTGTTAGGCTCTGAGCTGTTAGATACTGAGCTGTTAGACTCTGTTAGACTCTGAGCTGTTAGATACTCTGTTAGCTGTTAGACTCTGAGCTGTTAGACTCTGTTAGGCTCTGAGCTGTTAGATACTGAGCTGTTAGATACTGAGCTGTTAGATACTGAGCTGTTAGACTCTGAGCTGTTAGACTCTGAGCTGTTAGATACTGAGCTGTTAGATTCTGAGCTGTTAGATACTGAGCTGTTAGATTCTGAGCTGTTAGACACTGAGCTGTTAGATTCTGAGCTGTTAGACACTGAGCTGTTAGACTCTGAGCTGTTAGATACTGAGCTGTTAGATTCTGAGCTGTTTGACACTGAGCTGTTAGACTCTGAGCTGTTAGATACTGAGCTGTTAGATTCTGAGCTGTTAGACACTGAGCTGTTAGACTCTGAGCTGTTAGATACTGAGCTGTTTGATACTGAGCTGTTAGACACTGAGCTGTTAGTCTCTGTTAGACTCTGTCTCTGTTAGACTCTGTGAGACTCTGAGCTGTTAGACTCTGAGCTGTTAGACTCTGTTAGACTGAGCTGTTAGACTCTGAGCTGTTAGACTCTGAGCTGTTAGACTCTGAGCTGTTAGACTCTGTTAGGCTCTGAGCTGTTAGACTCTGAGCTGTTAGACTCTGTTAGGCTCTGAGCTGTTAGATACTGAGCTGTTAGACTCTGTTAGACTCTGAGCTGTTAGACTCTGAGCTGTTAGACTCTGAGCTGTTAGACTCTGTTAGGCTCTGAGCTGTTAGATACTGAGCTGTTAGATAGACTGAGCTGTTAGACTCTGTTAGACTCTGTTAGACTCTGTTAGACTCTGAGCTGTTAGATACTGAGCTGTTAGACTCTGTTAGACTCTGAGCTGTTAGATCTGTTAGACTCTGAGCTGTTAGACTCTGAGCTGTTAGACTCTGTTAGACTCTGAGCTGTTAGATACTGAGCTGTTAGACTCTGTGTTAGACTCTGAGCTGTAGTCTCTGTTAGACTCTGTCTCTGTTAGACTCTGTTAGACTCTGAGCTGTTAGACTCTGAGCTGTTAGACTCTGAGCTGTTAGACTCTGAGCTGTTAGACTCTGTTTAGACTCTGAGCTGTTAGTCTCTGTTAGACTCTGTCTCTGTTAGACTCTGTTAGGCTTTGAGCTGTTAGACTCTGAGCTGTTAGACTCTGAGCTGTTAGACTCTGTTAGACTCTGTGTCTGTTAGACTCTGTTAGGCTCTGAGCTGTTAGACTCTGAGCTGTTAGATACTGAGCTGTTAGAAACTGAGCTGTTAGACACTGAGCTGTTAGTCTCTGTTAGACTCTGTCTCTGTTAGACTCTGTGAGACTCTGAGCTGTTAGACTCTGAGCTGTTAGACTCTGAGCTGTTAGACTCTGAGCTGTTAGACTCTGAGCTGTTAGACTCTGTTAGGCTCTGAGCTGTTAGATACTGAGCTGTTAGACTCTGTTAGGCTCTGAGCTGTTAGATACTGAGCTGTTAGACTCTGTTAGACTCTGAGCTGTTAGACTCTGAGCTGTTAGACTGAGCTGTTAGACTCTGTTAGGCTCTGAGCTGTTAGATACTGAGCTGTTAGATACTGAGCTGTTAGACTAAGCTGTTAGACTCTGAGCTGTTAGACTCTGAGCTGTTAGATACTGAGCTGTTAGACTCTGAGCTGTTAGATATCTGAGCTGTTAGACTCTGAGCTGTTAGATTCTGAGCTGTTAGACACTGAGCTGTTAGATCTGAGCTGTTAGACTCTGTTAGACTCTGAGCTGTTAGACTCTGAGCTGTTAGACTGAGCTGTTAGACTCTGAGCTGTTAGACTGAGCTGTTAGACTGAGCTGTTAGACTCTGTTAGACTCTGAGCTGTTAGTCTCTGTTAGACTCTGTCTCTGTTAGACTCTGTTAGGCTCTGAGCTGTTAGACTCTGAGCTGTTAGACTCTGAGCTGTTAGACTCTGTTAGACTCTGAGCTGTTAGATTCTGAGCTGTTAGACACTGAGCTGTTAGACTCTGAGCTGTTAGATCTGAGCTGTTAGAAACTGAGCTGTTAGACACTGAGCTGTTAGTCTCTGTTAGACTCTGTCTCTGTTAGACTCTGTTAGACTCTGAGCTGTTAGACTCTGAGCTGTTAGACTCTGAGCTGTTAGACTCTGAGCTGTTAGACTCTGTTAGCTCTGTGTTAGATACTGAGCTGTTAGACTCTGTTAGATACTGAGCTGTTAGACTGTTGTTAGAGCTGTTAGATACTGAGCTGTTAGACTCTGTTAGACTCTGAGCTGTTAGACTCTGAGCTGTTAGACTGTGTTAGACTCTGTTTAGATCTGAGCTGTTAGATACTGAGCTGTTAGACTCTGAGCTGTTAGACTCTGAGCTGTTAGACTACTGAGCTGTTAGACTCTGAGCTGTTAGATATTGAGCTGTTAGACTCTGAGCTGTTAGATTCTGAGCTGTTAGACACTGAGCTGTTAGACACTGAGCTGTAGACTCTGTTAGACTCTGAGCTGTTAGACTCTGAGCTGTTAGCTCGTTTAGACTTTGAGCTGTAAGTCTCTGTTAGCTCTGTTAGACTCTGAACTGTTAGACTCTGAGCTGTTAGACTCTGTTAGCTGTTAGACTGAGCTGTTAGACTCTGAGCTGTTAGATACTGAGCTGTTAGACTCTGTTAGCTGTTGTTAGATACTGAGCTGTTAGACTCTGTTAGACTCTGAGCTGTTAGACTCTGAGCTGTTAGACTCTGAGCTGTTAGACTCTGTTAGACTCTGAGCTGTTAGACTCTGAGCTGTTAGACTCTGTTTAGACTCTGAGCTGTTAGTCTCTGTTAGACTCTGAGCTGTTAGACTCTGTTAGGCTCTGAGCTGTTAGACTCTGAGCTGTTAGACTCTGAGCTGTTAGACTCTGAGCTGTTAGACTCTGAGCTGTTAGACTCTGAGCTGTTAGACTCTGTTAGACTCTGTCTGTTAGCTGTTAGACTCTGAGCTGTTAGACTCTGAGCTGTTAGACTACTGAGCTGTTAGACTCTGTTAGACTCTGAGCTGTTAGACTCTGAGCTGTTAGATACTGAGCTGTTAGACTCTGTTAGACTCTGAGCTGTTAGATACTGAGCTGTTAGACTCTGAGCTGTTAGACTCTGAGCTGTTAGACTCTGTTAGCTCTGAGCTGTTAGATACTGAGCTGTTAGACTCTGTTTAGACTCTGAGCTGTTAGACTCTGTTAGACTCTGTCTCTGTTAGACTCTGTTAGGCTCTGAGCTGTTAGACTCTGAGCTGTTAGACTCTGTTAGACTCTGAGCTGTTAGACTCTGAGCTGTTAGACTCTGACTCTGCTGTTAGACTCTGTTAGCTCTGTTAGACTCTGTTAGGCTCTGAGCTGTTAGACTCTGAGCTGTTAGACTCTGAGCTGTTAGACTCTGAGATCTGAGCTGTTAGATCTGAGCTGTTAGACACTGAGCTGTTAGACTCTGAGCTGTTAGATACTGAGCTGTTAGATACTGAGCTGTTAGACTGTTAGCTGTTAGTCTCTGTTAGACTCTGAGCTGTTAGACTCTGTGAGACTCTGAGCTGTTAGACTCTGAGCTGTTAGACTCTGTTAGAGCTGTTAGACTCTGTTAGCTGTTAGACTCTGAGCTGTTAGACTCTGTTAGACTCTGAGCTGTTAGATACTGAGCTGTTAGACTCTGTTACTCTGAGCTGTTAGATACTGAGCTGTTAGACTCTGTTAGACTCTGAGCTGTTAGACTCTGAGCTGTTAGACTCTGTTAGCTGTTAGACTCTGAGCTGTTAGACTCTGAGCTGTTGTTAGACTCTGTTAGACTCTGAGCTGTTAGACTCTGAGCTGTTAGACTCTGAGCTGTTAGACTCTGTTAGAGCTGTTAGATACTGAGCTGTTAGAGATACTGAGCTGTTAGACTCTGAGCTGTTAGACACTGTTAGCTGAGCTCTGTTAGACTCTGAGCTGTTAGATTCTGAGCTGTTAGACTCTGAGCTGTTATGACTGAGCTGTTAGACTGTTAGACTCTGAGCTGTTAGACTCTGAGCTGTCTCTGTTAGACTCTGTTAGGCTCTGAGCTGTTAGACTCTGAGCTGTTAGACTCTGTTAGAGCTGTTAGACTCTGAGCTGTTAGATACTGAGCTGTTAGATTCTGAGCTGTTAGACACTGAGCTGTTAGACTCTGAGCTGTTAGATACTGAGCTGTTAGATACTGAGCTGTTAGACTCTGAGCTGTTAGACTCTGTGAGACTCTGAGCTGTTAGACTCTGAGCTGTTAGACTCTGAGCTGTTAGACTCTGAGCTGTTAGACTCTGAGCTGTTAGACTCTGTTAGGCTCTGAGCTGTTAGATACTGAGCTGTTAGACTCTGTTAGGCTCTGAGGTGTTAGATACTGAGCTGTTAGACTCTGTTAGACTCTGAGCTGTTAGACTCTGAGCTGTTAGACTCTGAGCTGTTAGACTCTGTTAGGCTCTGAGCTGTTAGATACTGAGCTGTTAGATACTGAGCTGTTAGATACTGAGCTGTTAGACTCTGAGCTGTTAGACTCTGAGCTGTTAGACTCTGAGCTGTTAGACTCTGAGCTGTTAGACTGTTTAGATATTGTTAGACTCTGAGCTGTTAGATTCTGAGCTGTTAGATTCTGTGTTAGACTCTGAGCTGTTATACACTGAGCTGAGACTCTGTTAGACTCTGAGCTGTTAGACTCTGAGCTGTTAGACTCTGTTTAGACTCTGAGCTGTTAGATCTCTGTTAGACTCTGTTAGACTCTGAGCTGTTAGACTCTGAGCTGTTAGACTCTGTTAGCTGTTAGACTCTGAGCTGTTAGACTGAGCTGTTAGCTGTTAGACTCTGAGCTGTTAGACTCTGTTAGACTCTGTTAGACTCTGAGCTGTTAGACTCTGTTTAGACTCTGAGCTGTTAGACTCTGTTACTGAGCTGTTAGACTCTGAGCTGTTAGACTCTGTTAGACTCTGAGCTGTTAGTCTCTGTTAGACTCTGTCTCTGTTAGACTCTGTTAGACTCTGAGCTGTTAGACTCTGAGCTGTTAGACTCTGAGCTGTTAGACTCTGAGCTGTTAGCTGTTAGACTCTGAGCTGTTAGACTCTGTTAGACTCTGTCTCTGTTAGCTCTGTTAGACTCTGAGCTGTTAGACTCTGTTAGACTCTGTTAGGCTCTGTTAGACTGTTAGACTCTGAGCTGTTAGACTCTGAGCTGTTAGACTGAGCTGTTAGACTCTGAGCTGTTAGACTCTGAGCTGTTAGACTCTGAGCTGTTAGACTCTGAGCTGTTAGACTCTCTGTCTCTGTTAGCTGTTAGACTCTGAGCTGTTAGACTGAGCTGTTAGACTCTGAGCTGTTAGACTCTGTTTAGACTCTGAGCTGTTAGACTCTCTGTTAGACTCTGTCTCTGTTAGACTCTGTTAGGCTCTGAGCTGTTAGACTCTGAGCTGTTAGACTCTGAGCTGTTAGACTGTTAGATACTGAGCTGTTAGACTCTGAGCTGTTAGACACTGAGCTGTTAGACTCTGAGCTGTTAGATACTGAGCTGTTAGATTCTCTGTTAGACTCTGAGCTGTTAGATCTGAGCTGTTCTGTTAGACTCTGTTAGACTCTGAGCTGTTAGACTCTGAGCTGTTAGACTCTGAGCTGTTAGACTCTGTTAGTGTTAGACTCTGAGCTGTTAGACTCTGAGCTGTTAGACTCTGAGCTGTTAGACTCTGTTAGACTCTGAGCTGTTAGACTCTGTGTTAGACTACTGAGCTGTTAGATACTGAGCTGTTAGACTCTGAGCTGTTAGACTCTGAGCTGTTAGATCTGAGCTGTTAGACTGAGCTGTTAGACTCTGAGCTGTTAGACTCTGAGCTGTTAGACTCTGTTAGACTCTGAGCTGTTAGACTCTGAGCTGTTAGACTCTGAGCTGTTAGACTCTGAGCTGTTAGACTCTGTTAGCTGAGCTGTTAGACTCTGTTAGGCTCTGAGCTGTTAGATACTGAGCTGTTAGACTCTGTTAGGCTCTGAGCTGTTAGATCTGAGCTGTTAGACTCTGTTAGAGCTGTTAGACTCTGAGCTGTTAGACTGAGCTGTTAGACTCTGTTAGACTCTGAGCTGTTAGATCTGAGCTGTTAGACTACTGAGCTGTTAGACTCTGAGCTGTTAGACTCTGAGCTGTTAGACTCTGAGCTGTTAGATACTGAGCTGTTAGACTCTGAGCTGTTAGATACTGAGCTGTTAGACTCTGAGCTGTTAGAGCTGTTAGACACTGAGCTGTTAGACTCTGAGCTGAGCTTAGACTCTGTTAGCTCTGTTTAGATTCTGTTAGCTGTTAGACACTGAGCTGTTAGACTCTGAGCTGTTAGACTCTGTTAGACTCTGAGCTGTTAGTCTCTGTTAGACTCTGTCTCTGTTAGAGACACTCTGAGCTGTTAGACTCTGAGCTGTTAGACTCTGAGCTGTTAGACTCTGTTAGATACTGAGCTGTTAGATTCTGAGCTGTTAGACTGAGCTGTTAGACTCTGAGCTGTTAGATACTGAGCTGTTAGATACTGAGCTGTTAGACTCTGTTAGTCTCTGTTAGACTCTGTCTCTGTTAGCTCTGAGCTGTTAGACTCTGAGCTGTTAGACTCTGAGCTGTTAGACTCTGAGCTGTTAGACTCTGAGCTGTTAGACTGTTAGACTCTGAGCTGTTAGATCTGAGCTGTTAGACTCTGTTAGACTCTGAGCTGTTAGACTCTGAGCTGTTAGACTCTGAGCTGTTAGACTCTGTTAGACTCTGAGCTGTTTGACTCTGAGCTGTTAGACTCTGAGCTGTTAGACTCTGAGCTGTTAGACTCTGAGCTGTTAGACACTGAGCTGTTAGACTCTGAGCTGTTAGACTCTGAGCTGTTAGACTCTGAGCTGTTAGACTCTGAGCTGTTAGACTCTGAGCTGTTAGACTCTGAGCTGTTAGACTCTGAGCTGTTAGACTCGGAGCTGTTAGACTCGGAGCTGTTAGACTCGGAGCTGTTAGACTCGGAGCTGTTAGACTCGGAGCTGTTAGACTCTGAGCTGTTAGACTCTGAGCTGTTAGACTGTGTTAGACTCTGTTAGACTCTGAGCTGTTAGACTCTGAGCTGTTAGACTCTGAGCTGTTAGACTCTGAGCTGTTAGACTCTGTTAGACTCTGAGCTGTTAGACTCTGAGCTGTTAGACTCTGAGCTGTTAGACTCTGAGCTGTTAGACTGTTAGACTCTGAGCTGTTAGATACTGAGCTGTTAGACTCTGAGCTGTTAGACACTGAGCTGTAGCTCTGTTAGACTCTGAGCTGTTAGACTGTTAGACTCTGAGCTCTGTTAGACTGAGCTGTTAGACTCTGTTTAGACTCTGAGCTGTTAGTCTCTGTTAGACTCTGTCTCTGTTAGACTCTGTTAGGCTCTGAGCTGTTAGACTCTGTTAGCTGTTAGACTCTGAGCTGTTAGACTCTGAGCTGTTAGATACTGAGCTGTTAGACTCTGTTAGCTCTGAGCTGTTAGATCTGAGCTGTTAGACTCTGTTAGACTCTGTGTTAGACTCTGTGTTAGACTCTGAGCTGTTAGACTCTGTTAGACTCTGAGCTGTTAGACTCTGTGTTAGATACTGAGCTGTTAGACTCTGAGCTGTTAGACTCTGAGCTGTTAGACTCTGTTAGAGAGCTGTTAGACTCTGAGCTGTTAGACTCTGAGCTGTTAGACTCTGAGCTGTTAGACTCTGAGCTGTTAGACTCTGTTAGACTCTGTTAGACTCTGTTAGACTCTGAGCTGTTAGACTCTGTGTTAGACTCTGAGCTGTTAGACTCTGAGCTGTTAGACTGAGCTGTTAGACTCTGTTAGCTCTGTTTAGACTGTTAGCTGTTAGACTCTGTGTTAGACTGAGCTGTTAGACTCTGAGCTGTTAGACTCTGAGCTGTTAGACTGAGCTGTTAGACTCTGAGCTGTTACTACTGAGCTGTTAGACTCTGAGCTGTTAGACTCTGAGCTGTTAGACTCTGAGCTGTTAGACTCTGAGCTGTTAGACTCTGTTAGACTCTGAGCTGTTAGACTCTGAGCTGTTAGACTGAGCTGTTAGACTCTGACTCTGTTAGACTGTTAGACTCTGAGCTGTTAGACTCTGTTAGCTGTTAGACTCTGTTAGACTCTGTGTAGCTGTTAGACTCTGTTAGACTCTGAGCTGTTAGACTCTGAGCTGTTAGACTCTGAGCTGTTAGATCTGAGCTGTTAGACACTGAGCTGTTAGACTCTGAGCTGTTAGATACTGAGCTGTTAGACTCTGTTAGACACTGAGCTGTTAGACTCTGTTAGACTCTGTCTCTGTTAGACTCTGTTAGACTCTGAGCTGTTAGACTCTGAGCTGTTAGACTCTGAGCTGTTAGACTCTGAGCTGTTAGACTCTGTTAGACTCTGAGCTGTTAGATACTGAGCTGTTAGACTCTGTTGAGCTGTTAGACTCTGAGCTGTTAGACTGAGCTGTTAGACTCTGTTAGACTCTGAGCTGTTAGACTCTGAGCTGTTAGACTCTGTTAGACTCTGAGCTGTTAGATACTGAGCTGTTAGATACTGAGCTGTTAGACTGAGCTGTTAGACTCTGTTAGACTCTGAGCTGTGTAGACTCTGAGCTGTTAGACTCTGAGCTGTTAGACTCTGAGCTGTTAGACTAGCTGTGAGCTGTTAGACTCTGAGCTGTTAGACTCTGAGCTGTTAGACTCTGAGCTGTTAGACTGAGCTGTTAGACTCTGTTAGACTCTGAGCTGTTAGACTGAGCTGAGCTGTTAGACTCTGTTTAGACTCTGAGCTGTTAGTCTCTGTTAGACTCTGTTAGACTCTGAGCTGTTAGACTCTGAGCTGTTAGATCTGAGCTGTTAGACTCTGTTAGACTCTGAGCTGTTAGATACTGAGCTGTTAGACTGAGCTGTTAGACTGAGCTGTTAGACTCTGTTAGGCTCTGAGCTGTTAGATACTGAGCTGTTAGACTCTGTTAGACTCTGAGCTGTTAGTCTCTGTTAGACTCTGTGTTAGACTCTGTTAGACTCTGTTAGACTCTGAGCTGTTAGACTCTGAGCTGTTAGACTCTGAGCTGTTAGACTCTGTTAGACTCTGACTCTGAGCTGTTAGATCTCTGTTAGACTCTGTCTGTTAGACTCTGTTAGGCTCTGAGCTGTTAGATACTGAGCTGTTAGACTCTGTTAGACTCTGAGCTGTTAGACTCTGAGCTGTTAGACTCTGAGCTGTTAGACTCTGTTAGGCTCTGAGCTGTTAGATACTGAGCTGTTAGACTCTGAGCTGTTAGTCTCTGTTAGACTCTGAGCTGTTAGACTCTGTTAGGCTCTGAGCTGTTAGACTCTGAGCTGTTAGACTCTGAGCTGTTAGACTCTGAGCTGTTAGACTCTGAGCTGTTAGACTGTTAGACTCTGTCTCTGTTAGACTCTGTTAGACTCTGAGCTGTTAGACTCTGAGCTGTTAGACTCTGAGCTGTTAGACTCTGTTTAGACTCTGAGCTGTTAGATTCTGAGCTGTTAGACTAGACTCTGAGCTGTTAGACTCTGAGCTGTTAGACTCTGAGCTGTTAGACTCTGAGCTGTTAGACTCTGAGCTGTTAGATACTGTTAGACTCTGAGCTGTTAGACTCTGAGCTGTTAGACTCTGAGCTGTTAGATCTGTTAGACTCTGAGCTGTTAGACTCTGAGCTGTTAGACTCTGAGCTGTTAGACTCTGTTAGACTCTGTTAGACTCTGAGCTGTTAGACTCTGAGCTGTTAGACTCTGAGCTGTTAGATCTGAGCTGTTAGATGAGCTGTTAGACTACTGAGCTGTTAGACTCTGAGCTGTTAGACTCTGAGCTGTTAGACTCTGAGCTGTTAGACTCTGAGCTGTTAGACTCTGAGCTGTTAGACTCTGAGCTGTTAGACTCTGAGCTGTTAGACTCTGAGCTGTTAGACTCTGTTAGGCTCTGAGCTGTTAGATACTGAGCTGTTAGCTGTTAGACTCTGAGCTGTTAGACTCTGAGCTGTTAGACTCTGTGTAGACTCTGAGCTGTTAGACTCTGAGCTGTTAGACTCTGAGCTGTTAGACTGTTAGATACTGAGCTGTTAGATACTGAGCTGTTAGACTGAGCTGTTAGACTCTGAGCTGTTAGACTCTGTTAGACTCTGTTAGACTCTGAGCTGTTAGACTCTGAGCTGTTAGACTCTGAGCTGTTAGATACTGAGCTGTTAGACTCTGAGCTGTTAGACTCTGAGCTGTTAGATCTGAGCTGTTAGACTCTGAGCTGTTAGACTCTGAGCTGTTAGATACTGAGCTGTTAGATTCTGAGCTGTTAGACACTGAGCTGTTAGACTCTGAGCTGTTAGATACTGAGCTGTTAGACTCTGAGCTGTTAGACTGAGCTGTTAGACTCTGAGCTGTTAGATACTGAGCTGTTAGATGTTTGATGAGCTGTTAGACACTGAGCTGTTAGTCTCTGTTAGACTCTGTCTCTGTTAGACTCTGTTAGACTCTGAGCTGTTAGACTCTGAGCTGTTAGACTCTGTTAGACTACTGAGCTGTTAGACTCTGAGCTGTTAGACTCTGAGCTGTTAGACTCTGAGCTGTTAGACTCTGTTAGGCTCTGAGCTGTTAGATACTGAGCTGTTAGACTCTGTTAGGCTCTGAGCTGTTAGATACTGAGCTGTTAGACTCTGTTAGACTGTTAGACTCTGTTAGACTCTGAGCTGTTAGACTCTGAGCTGTTAGACTGTTAGCTGAGCTGTTAGACTCTGAGCTGTTAGACTCTGAGCTGTTAGATACTGAGCTGTTAGACTCTGAGCTGTTAGACTCTGAGCTGTTAGACACTGAGCTGTTAGACTCTGTTAGACTCTGAGCTGTTAGATACTGAGCTGTTAGACTCTGAGCTGTTAGACTCTGAGCTGTTAGACTCTGTTAGCTCTGAGCTGTTAGATACTGAGCTGTTAGACTGTTAGACTCTGAGCTGTTAGACTCTGAGCTCTGTTAGACTCTGTTTAGACTCTGAGCTGTTAGATCTGAGCTGTTAGACTCTGAGCTGTTAGACTCTGAGCTGTTAGATCTGAGCTGTTAGACTCTGTTAGACTCTGAGCTGTTAGACTCTGTTAGACTCTGTTCTGTTAGACTCTGTTAGACTCTGAGCTGTTAGACTCTGAGCTGTTAGACTCTGAGCTGTTAGACTCTGTTAGACTCTGTTAGATTCTGAGCTGTTAGACACTGAGCTGTTAGACTCTGAGCTGTTAGATACTGAGCTGTTAGACTCTGAGCTGTTAGACTCTGAGCTGTTAGACTCTGAGCTGTTAGACTCTGTCTCTGTTAGACTCTGTGTTTAGACTCTGAGCTGTTAGACTCTGAGCTGTTAGACTCTGAGCTGTTAGACTCTGAGCTGTTAGACTCTGAGCTGTTAGACTCTGTTAGCTGTTAGATACTGAGCTGTTAGACTCTGTTAGACTCTGAGCTGTTAGACTCTGAGCTGTTAGACTCTGTTAGACTCTGAGCTGTTAGACTCTGTTAGACTCTGAGCTGTTAGACTCTGAGCTGTTAGATACTGAGCTGTTAGATACTGAGCTGTTAGATCTGAGCTGTTAGACTCTGAGCTGTTAGACTCTGAGCTGTTAGACTCTGTTAGACTCTGTTAGACTCTGAGCTGTTAGATACTGAGCTGTTAGACTCTGAGCTGTTAGACTCTGTTAGCTGTTAGACTCTGAGCTGTTAGACTGAGCTGTTAGACTCTGAGCTGTTAGACTCTGAGCTGTTAGACTGAGCTGTTAGACTCTGAGCTGTTAGACTCTGAGCTGTTAGATCTGAGCTGTTAGACTCTGAGCTGTTAGATTCTGAGCTGTTAGACTGAGCTGTTAGACTCTGAGCTGTTAGACTCTGAGCTGTTAGATACTGAGCTGTTAGACTCTGTTAGCTGTTAGACTCTCTGTTAGACTCTGTCTCTGTTAGACTCTGTGTTAGACTCTGAGCTGTTAGACTCTGAGCTGTTAGACTCTGTTTAGATACTGAGCTGTTAGACTCTGAGCTGTTAGACTCTGAGCTGTTAGACTCTGAGCTGTTAGACTCTGAGCTGTTAGATACTGAGCTGTTAGACTCTGTTAGACTCTGAGCTGTTAGACTCTGTTAGCTCTGTTAGACTCTGAGCTGTTAGACTCTGAGCTGTTAGACTCTGAGCTGTTAGACTCTGTTAGACTCTGAGCTGTTAGATACTGAGCTGTTAGATACTGCGCTGTTAGACTCTGAGCTGTTAGACTCTGAGCTGTTAGACTCTGAGCTGTTAGACTCTGAGCTGTTAGTCTCTGTTAGACTCTGAGCTGTTAGACTCTGTTAGACTCTGAGCTGTTAGACTCTGAGCTGTTAGACTCTGAGCTGTTAGACTCTGAGCTGTTAGATACTGAGCTGTTAGACTCTGAGCTGTTAGACTCTGAGCTGTTAGACTCTGAGCTGTTAGACTCTGAGCTGTTAGACTCTGTTAGTCTCTGAGCTGTTAGACTCTCAGCTGTTAGATTCTGTTCGACACTGAGCTGTTAGACTCTGAGCTGTGAGGCTCTGAGCTGTTAGACTCTGTTAGACTCTGTCTCTGTTAGACTCTGAGCTGTTAGACTCTGAGCTGTTAGACTCTGAGCTGTTAGCTGTTAGACTCTGAGCTGTTAGACTCTGTTAGCTGTTAGACTCTGAGCTGTTAGACTCTGAGCTGTTAGACTCTGTTAGACTCTGAGCTGTTAGATACTCTGTTAGATACTGCGCTGTTAGAGTTGTTACTCTGTTAGACTCTGTTAGACTCTGTTAGACTCTGTTAGATACTGAGCTGTTAGACTACTGAGCTGTTAGACTCTGAGCTGTTAGACTCTGAGCTGTTAGACTCTGAGCTGTTAGACTCTGTTAGGACTGAGCTGTTAGATACTGAGTTGTTAGACTCTGTTAAATACTGAGCTGTTAGATACTGAGCTGTTAGACTCTGTGCTGTTAGACTCTGAGCTGTTAAATACTGAGCTGTTAGACTCTGTTAGATACTGCGCTGTTAGACCCTGAGCTGTTAGACTCTGTTGGACTGAGCTGTTAGATACTGAGTTGTTAGACTCTGTTGGACTCTGTTAGATACTGAGTTGTTAGACTCTGTTAAATACTGAGCTGTTAGACTCTGTTAGATACTGCGCTGTTAGACTCTGAGCTGTTAGACTCTGAGCTGTTAGACTCTGAGCTGTTAGACACTGGGCTGTTAGTCTCTTTTAGACTCTGAGCTGTTAGTCTCTGTTAGACTCTGAACTGTTCGACTCTGAGCTGTTAGACTCTGTTAGACTCTGAGCTGTTAGATACTGAGCTGTTAGACTCTGAGCTGTTAGGCTCTGAGCTGTTAGACTCTGAGCTGTTAGACTCTGAGCTGTTAGACTCTGAGCTGTTAGACTCTGAGCTGTTAGACTCTGAGCTGTTAGACTCTGTTAGTCTCTGAGCTGTTAGACTCTCAGCTGTTAGATTCTGTTCGACACTGAGCTGTTAGACTCTGAGCTGTGAGGCTCTGTGCTGTTAGGTTCTGTGCTGTGAGGCTCTGTGCTGTGAGGATCTGTGCTGTGAGGCTCTGTGCTGTTAGACTCTGAGCTGTTAGACTCTGAGCTGTTAGACTCTGAGCTGTTATGCTCTGTTAGGCTCTGTGCTGTTAGGCTCTGTGCTGTTAGGCTCTGTGCTGTTAGGCTCTGTGCTGTGAGGCTCTGTGCTGTTAGGCTCTATGCTGTTAGGCTCTGTGCTGTGAGGCTCTGTGAGGCTCTGAGCCTTGAGGCTCTCTGCGTCTCTCTGCTGTTAGGCTCTGTGCTGTTAGGCTCTGTGAGGCTCTGAGCTGTGAGGCTCTGTGCTGTTTGGCTCTGTGAGGCTCTGAGCTGTGAGGCTCTGTGCATCTCTTAGCTGTTAGGCTCTGTGCTGTTAGGCTCTGTGAGGCTCTGAGCTGTGAGGCTCTGTGCGTCTCTTAGCTGTTAGGCTCTGTGCTGTTTGGCTCTGTGAGGCTCTGTGCTGTTAGGCTCTGTGCTGTGTGGAAGGACAACCAGAGGGCACGCTGGGCTCATGGATAGTAGCCCAACAAGGCATGGGAGACAAGGTAACCAGAGGCAATTAAGCACAGCTGACGGTACTAATGACATACTCTCCTTCCCCTATAAGAGAGAGAATGGAACCAGCAGAGAGGGGGGGAAACTATCTCTGGAAGATGGCCACCGAGAGAGAGAAGCTATGCTGAAAGAACCACTAAGACGGTGACAATCCCGTGACTTTTTGTTGTAGTTTAAAGATAATCCTATTGTGTTCCTGTTTCATCTGGAGAAGAAGATGTATGTTTTTTTCCTTGGAAGATTTTCATTGATTATGTTGAAATGTTTTTGTTGACCAAATGCCCTCAATAGAGAACTGTGTTAAATCAAGAAAACCTATTCCTGACTCGTTTATTCCACCTTCCCGCTTTAGAGTGACGCCCAATTACGTGGTCCGCTCACAGCTGTGAGGCTCTGTTCGTCTCTGTGCTGTGAGGCTCTGTGCTGTTAGGCTCTGTGAGGCTTTGTGTGGCTCTGTGCTGTTAGGCTCTGTTGGGCTCTGTGCTGTGAGGCTCTGTGCGTCTCTGTGCTGTTAGGGTCTGTGCTGTTAGGCTCTGTGAGGCTCTGTGCTGTGAGGCTCTGTGTGTCTCTGTGCTGTGAGGCTCTGTGAGGCTCTGTGCTGTTAGGCTCTGTGAGGCTCTGTGAGGCTCTGTGCGTCTCCGCGCTGTTAGGCTCTGTGCGTCTCTGCGCTGTGAGGCTCTGTGCTGTGAGGCTCTGTGTGTTTCTGCGCTGTGAGGCTCTGTGCTGTTAGGCTCTGTGAGGCTTTGTGCTGTTAGGCTCTGTGCTGTGAGTCTCTGTGCGTCTCTGTGCTGTTAGGCTCTGTGCTGTTAGGCTCTGTGCTGTTAGGCTCTGTGAGGCTCTGTGCTGTTAGGCTCTGTGCTGTGAGTCTCTGTGCGTCTCTGTGCTGCTAGGCTCTGTGCGTCTCTGTACTGTTAGACTCTGTGAGGCTCTGTGCTGTTAGGCTCTGTTGACTGATCAGAACTAGATGTAATTGTCATCTGGCCATGTATTCCAGGCTAGCTAGCGACAAACAGCCCCTCCACTCCCAGGTTGGCCTCTGGCGATGGATCGTGTCAAGCCAGCATCGGGAACGTGGTCTTTACATTTTATTATTTTCTTTTTGGGGTTATTCTTTGTGCGTGAAAATCAGAAATCCTTTCTGGACTATGAAAAAAAGTGTGAGTGTTGATGGAATCAAGTTACCAAATTCACCTGAGCCCCGCACAATAAAATATAAATAGACATGAAACAAAAACACCACATCACACATAGACATCAGTAAACAGACCATCACACATAGACATCAGTAAACAGACCATCACACATAGACATCAGTAAACAGACCATCACACATAGACATCAGTAAACAGACCATCACACATAGACATCAGTAAACAGACCATCACACATAGACATCAGTAAACAGACCATCACACATAGACATCAGTAAACAGACCATCACACATAGACATCAGTAAACAGACCATCACACATAGACATCAGTAAACAGACCATCACACATAGACATCAGTAAACAGACCATCACACATAGACATCAGTAAACAGACCATCACACATAGACATCAGTAAACAGACCATCACACATAGACATCAGTAAACAGACCATCACACATAGACATCAGTAAACAGACCATCACACATAGACATCAGTAAACAGACCATCACACATAGACATCAGTAAACAGACCATCACACATAGAAACAGACCATCACACATAGACATAGTAAACAGACCATCACACATAGACATCAGTAAACAGACCATCACACATAGACATCAGTAAACAGACCATCACACATAGACATCAGTAAACAGACCATCACACATAGACATCAGTAAACAGACCATCACACATAGACATCAGTAAACAGACCATCACACATAGACATCAGTAAACAGACCATCACACATAGACATCAGTAAACAGACCATCACACATAGACATCAGTAAACAGACCATCACACATAGACATCAGTAAACAGACCATCACACATAGACATCAGTAAACAGACCATCACACATAGACATCAGTAAACAGACCATCACACATAGACATCAGTAAACAGACCATCACACATAGACATCAGTAAACAGACCATCACACATAGACATCAGTAAACAGACCATCACACATAGACATCAGTAAACAGACCATCACACATAGACATCAGTAAACAGACCATCACACATAGACATCAGTAAACAGACCATCACACATAGACATCAGTAAACAGACCATCACACATAGACATCAGTAAACAGACCATCACACATAGACATCAGTAAACAGACCATCACACATAGACATCAGTAAACAGACCATCACACATAGTAAACAGACCATCACACATAGACATCAGTAAACAGACCATCACACATAGACATCAGCAAACAGACTATCACACATAGACATCAGCAAACAGACTATCACACATAGACATCAGCAAACAGACCATCACACATAGACATCAGTAAACAGACCATCACACATAGACATCAGTAAACAGACCATCACACATAGACATCAGTAAACAGACCATCACACATAGACATCAGTAAACAGACCATCACACATAGACATCAGTAAACAGACCATCACACATAGACCATCAGTAAACAGACCATCACACATAGACCATCAGTAAACAGACCATCACACATAGACATCAGTAAACAGACCATCACACATAGACATCAGTAAACAGACCATCACACATAGACATCAGTAAACAGACCATCACACATAGACATCAGTAAACAGACCATCACACATAGACATCAGTAAACAGACCATCACACATAGACATCAGTAAACAGACCATCACACATAGACATCAGTAAACAGACCATCACACATAGACCATCAGTAAATAGTAAACAGACCATCACACATAGACCATCAGTAAACAGACCATCACACATAGACATCAGTAAACAGACCATCACACATAGACATCAGTAAACAGACCATCACACATAGACCATCAGTAAACAGACCATCACACATAGACCATCAGTAAACAGACCATCACACATAGACATCAGTAAACAGACCATCACACATAGACATCAGTAAACAGACCATCACACATAGACATCAGTAAACAGACCATCACACATAGACATCAGTAAACAGACCATCACACATAGACATAGTAAACAGACCATCACACATAGACATCAGTAAACAGACCATCACACATAGACATCAGCAAACAGACTATCACACATAGACATCAGCAAACAGACCATCACACATAGACATCAGTAAACAGACCATCACACATAGACATCAGTAAACAGACCATCACACATAGACATCAGTAAACAGACCATCACACATAGACATCAGTAAACAGACCATCACACATAGACATCAGTAAACAGACCATCACACATAGACATCAGTAAACAGACCATCACACATAGACATCAGTAAACAGACCATCACACATAGTAAACAGACCATCACACATAGACATCAGTAAACAGACCATCACACATAGACATCAGCAAACAGACTATCACACATAGACATCAGTAAACAGACCATCACACATAGACATCAGTAAACAGACCATCACACATAGACATCAGTAAACAGACCATCACACATAGACATCAGTAAACAGACCATCACACATAGACAATCAGTAAACATGGTCTAAGGTCACATAGGCCCAGTGGCAGTTCCCCCTTCAAGACTACATTACCCATCCTCCAACACTGTCAACCAAGAGTCAAGACTACATCAACCATCCCCCGACACTGTCAACCAAGAGTCAAGACTACATCACCCATCCTCCAACACTGTCGACAAAGAGTCAAGACTACATTACCCATCCCTCAACACTGTCAATCAAGAGTCAAGACTACATTACCCATCCTCCAACACTGTCAACCAAGAGTCAAGACTACATCACCCATCCTCCAACACTGTCAACCAAGAGTCAAGACTACATTAACCATCCCCCAACACTGTCAACCAAGAGTCAAGACTACATTAACCATCCTCCAACACTGTCAACCAAGAGTCAAGACTACATTAACCATCCCCCGACACTGTCAACCAAGAGTCAAGACTACATCACCCATCCTCCAACACTGTCGACAAAGAGTCAAGACTACATTACCCATCCCTCAACACTGTCAACCAAGAGTCAAGACTACATTACCCATCCTCCAACACTGTCAACCAAGAGTCAAGACTACATCACCCATCCCTCAACACTGTCAACCAAGAGTCAAGACTACATTAATCATCCTCCAACACTGTCAACCAAGAGTCAAGACTACATTAACCATCCCTCAACACTGTCAACCAAGAGTCAAGACTACATTACCCATCCCCCAACACTGTCAACCAAGAGTCAAGACTACATCACCCATCCTCCAACACTGTCAACCAAGAGTCAAGACTACATTAACCATCCCCCAACACTGTCAACCAAGAGTCAAGACTACATTAACCATCCTCTAACACTGTCAACCAAGAGTCAAGACTACATTAACCATCCTCCAACACTGTCAACCAAGAGTCAAGACTACATTAACCATCCTCCAACACTGTCAACCAAGAGTCAAGACTACATTAACCATCCCCCAACACTGTCAACCAAGAGTCAAGACTACATTAACCATCCTCCAACACTGTCAACCAAGAGTCAAGACTACATTAACCATCCCCCAACACTGTCAACCAAGAGTCAAGACTACATTAACCATCCTCCAACACTGTCAACCAAGAGTCAAGAATACATTAACCATCCCCCAACACTGTCAACCAAGAGTCAAGACTACATTAACCATCCTCCAACACTGTCAACCAAGAGTCAAGACTACATTAACCATCCCCCAACACTGTCAACCAAGAGTCAAGACTACATTAACCATCCTCCAACACTGTCAACCAAGAGTCAAGACTACATAAACCATCCTCCAACACTGTCAACCAAGAGTCAAGACTACATTAACCATCCTCCAACACTGTCAGTCCAAGTCAAGACGACATCACCCATCCTCCAACACTGTCAACCAAGAGTCAAGACTACATTAACCATCCTCCAACACTGTCAGTCCAAGTCAAGACGACATCACCCATCCTCCAACACTGTCAACCAAGAGTCAAGACTAAACCAATTCACCTTGCTGGTGTGCAGGCTGATTTTATATCATTCTTAACCATTTTGCACAAAACAGAAGAAAATGCAGCAATATGTCTGTGAAACTGTGAGACACGAGCTCAACCTACACCCGGCCCCCTACCTCGGGCTTCCAGTGGGGAGACCTGAGGTCAACCTACCCCCGCCCCCTACCTCGGGCTTCCAGTGGGGAGACATGAGGTCAACCTACCCCCGCACCCCCTACCTCGGGCTTGCAGTGGGGGGAGACCTGAGGTCAACCTACCCCCGCACCCCCTACCTCGGGCTTCCAGTGGGGAGACCTGAGGTCAACTTACCCCCGTCCTCCTACCTCGGGCTTCCAGTGGGGAGACCTGAGGTCAACCTACCCCCGCCCACTACCTCGGGCTTCCAGTGGGGAGACATGAGATCAACCTACCCCCGCCCACTACCTCGGGCTTCCAGTGGGGAGACATAAGGTCAACCTACCCCCGCACCCCTACCTCGGGCTTCCAGTGGGGATACATGAGGTCAACCTACCCCCGCCCCCTACCTCGGGCTTCCAGTGGGGAGACATGAGGTCAACCTACCCCCGCTCCCCTACCTCGGGCTTGCAGTGGGGGGAGACCTGAGGTCAACCTACCCCCGCACCCCCTACCTCGGGCTTCCAGTGGGGAGACCTGAGGTCAACTTACCCCCGTCCTCCTACCTCGGGCTTCCAGTGGGGAGACCTGAGGTCAACCTACCCCCGCCCACTACCTCGGGCTTCCAGTGGGGAGACATGAGGTCAACCTACCCCCGCACCCCTACCTCGGGCTTCCAGTGGGGAGACATGAGGTCAACCTACCCCCGCACCCCTACCTCGGGCTTCCAGTGGGGAGACATGAGGTCAACCTACCCCCGCTCCCCTACCTCGGGCTTCCAGTGGGGAGACATGAGGTCAACCTACCCCTGCACCCCTACCTCGGGCTTCCAGTGGGGAGACATGAGGTCAACCTACCCCCGCACCCCTACCTCTGGCTTCCAGTGGGGAGACATGAGGTCAACCTACCCCCGCACCCCTACCTCGGGCTTCCAGTGGGGAGACATGAGGTCAACCTACCCCCGCCCCCCTACCTCGGGCTTCCAGTGGGGAGACATGAGGTCAACCTTCCCCCGTCCCCCTACCTCGGGCTTCCAGTGGGGAGACATGAGGTCAACCTACCCCCGCCCCCCTACCTCTGGCTTCCAGTGGGGAGACATGAGGTCAACCTACCCCCGCTCCCCTACCTCTGCCTTCCAGTGGGGAGACATGAGGTCAACCTACCCCCGCTCCCCTACCTCGGGCTTCCAGTGGGGAGACATGAGGTCAACCTACCCCCGCTCCCCTACCTCTTGCTTCCAGTGGGGAGACATGAGGTCAACCTACCCCCGCTCCCCTACCTCTGGCTTCCAGTGCGGAGACATGAGGTCAACCTACCCCCGCCCCCCTCCCCATCTCGTACTTCTGAGTGGGAGACCTTCCCAGGCAGTAGACTGTCTAGCTCACAAGCTAGAATCAGGGCTCCCACTACGACAAGGTTAATTGACCCACAGTCCCACATGGTCATATGATATCATTGACGTGACGTGCAAATGAGCGATAGAAAACCGATCGGGCAAATGTCACCATTCCAAATGGCTGTCCCCCGGCAAGATGCCGCCCTAGGCGGCTGCACATGTCGCCTATACCTAAATCCGCCACTGCATAGGCCATCAGTAAACAGCAGCTTTTCAACCTCAATCACATGAGCAGAGGATCAGGGGTAGTCTGAAAAATCCATCTGTGATAATTCCTATGTGTCACTGATGTCTGAATTACGTCCCAGACAGGTTCTGACACGTCTGGGATTAAATCTAGTCTAAGACAGCTGTTGCTGTCAGGGGTGACTTCACAGCGGACCTCCTGTCCGTCACCAACAGATGTCTCACACCACCACCCCCTGTCTGGCATTATTCCCTGGTACAGATATGAGAGAGGAATCTGGGGGAGATATGACGAGAGGCAGAGATCATGGGGATGTAGACTGTCTATGATCATGCTGCTAAACTGTGAGTTGATATTGACAGAGAGAGATAGAGAAACAATTTCACATACTCTCTCACCCCCATCTCTCCTCTCTCTCTCTGTCTCTCTCTCTCTCTCTCTCCCACCCCATCTCTCCTCTCTCTCTGGCTCTCGGTCTAAGACACTGCATCTCAGTGCTAGAGGCGTCACTACAGACCCGGGCTGTTTCAAAACTGGCCGTGACCAGGAGTCCCATAGGGCGGCACACAATTGGCCCAGTGTCGTCAGCGTTAGGAGAGGGTTTGGCCGTCATTGTGAAAGAAGAAATTGTTCTTAACTGACTTGCCCAGTTAAATAAAGGGTAAATAATACATAATAATAACGACAAAAAGCAAAAACAGTTTTTTAGAAATGTGTGCAAATCTATAAACAAAATAATTTAAAAAATACTTTATTTACATAATTATTCAAAGCATTCATAAGTATGCTTTGAGACTTGAAAATAAGCACAGGTGCATCCTGTTTCCATTGGTCAATCTTGAGATGTTTCTACAACTTGATTGGAGTCCACCTGTGGTAAATTCAATTGATTGGACATGAATTGGAAAGGCACACACCTGTCTATATAAGGTCCCACAGTTGACAGTGCACGTCAGACCAAAAACCAAGCCATGAGGTCAAAGGAATTGTCAGTAGAGCTCCGAGACAGGAGGCACAGATCTGGGGAAGGGTACCAAAACATTTCTGCAGCATTGAAGGTCCCCAAGAACCCCCCAGTTGCTTCCATCATTCTTAAATGGAGGAAATTTGGAAGCACCAACTCTTCCTAGAGCTGGCTGCCCAGCCAAACTGAGCAATCGGAGAAGAAGGGCCAGGGAGGTGACCAAGAACCCGATGCTCACTCTAACAGAGCTCCAGAGTTCTTCTGTGGGGATGGACAACCATCCTTGCAGCACTCCACCAATCGAGCCTTTATGGTAGAGTGGCCAGACGAAGCCACTCCTCAGTAAAAGGCACATGATAGCCCGCTTGGCACCTAAAGGTCTCTCAGAACATGAGAAACAAGATTCTCTGATCTGATGAAATCAAGATTGAACTCTTTGGCCTGAATGCCAAGCGTCACGTCTGGAGGAACCCTGGCACCATCCCTACAGTAAAGCATGGTGGTGGCAGCATCATGCTGTGGGGATGTTTTTCAGTGGCAGGGACTGGAAGACTAGTCAGGATCGAGGAGAAAATGAACGGAGCAAAGTACAGAGAGATCCTTGATGAAAACCTGCTCCAGAGGGCTCAGGACCTCAGACTGGGGCAAAGGTTCACATTCCAACAGGACAACGAAGCACACAGCCAAAACAATGCAGGAGTGGCTTTAAGACAAGTCTCTGAATATCCTTGAGTGGCCCAGCCAAAGCCCGGACTTGAACACGATCGAAAATCTCTGGAGAGACCTGAAAATAGCTGTGCAGCGACACTCCCCATCCAACCTGACAGAGCTTGAGAGGATCTGCAGAGAAGAATGAGAGAAACTCCCCAAATAGAGGTGTGCCGAAATTGTAGCGTCATACCCAAGAAGACTCGAGGCTATAATCGCTGCCAAAGGTGCTTCAACAAAGTATTGAGTCAAGGGTCTGAATACTTACGTAAATGTGATATCTAAAAATCTGTTTTTGCTTTGTCCTTATGGGGTATTGTGTGTAGACTAATGAGGGAAAAAAAGATTATTTAATACATTTTAGAATAAGGCTGTAAGGTAACAAAATGTAGAAAAAGTCAAGGGGTCTGAATACTTTCCGAAGGCACGGTATACCACTCCGTCTCTTCTTTTCACAGCTGATACAGTAGAAGAGGAAAACACGCTCTCTCTCTCTCTCTCTGTCTCTCTCTCTGTCTCTCTCTCTAGGTGTTCATACAGTAGAAAAAGTAATCAAACAGAGAGATGGAGAGAGCTCCAGTCGGTTCTGAACAAACAGAGAGATGGAGAGAGCTCCAGTCGGCTCTGAACAAACAGAGAGATGGAGAGAGCTCCAGTTGGCTCTGAACAAACAGAGAGATGGAGAGAGCTCCAGTCGGTTATGAAAAAACAGAGAGATGGAGAGAGCTCCAGTCGGCTCTGAACAAACAGAGAGATGGAGAGAGCTCCAGTCGGCTCGGAACAAACAGAGAGAGCTCCAGTCGGTTCTGAACAAACAGAGAGATGGAGAGAGCTCCAGTCGGTTCTGAAAAAACAGAGAGATGGAGAGAGCTCCAGTCGGCTCTGAACAAACAGAGAGATGGAGAGAGCTCCAGTCGGTTCTGAACAAACAGAGAGATGGAGAGAGCTCCAGTCGGCTATGAACAAACAGAGAGATGGAGAGAGCTCCAGTCGGTTCAGAACAAACAGAGAGATGGAGAGAGCTCCAGTCGGTTCTGAACAAACAGAGAGATGGAGAGAGCTCCAGTCGGCTCTGAACAAACAGAGAGATGGAGAGAGCTCCAGTTGGTTCTGAACAAGCAGAGAGATGGAGAGAGCTCCAGTCGGCTCTGAACAAACAGAGAGATGGAGAGAGCTCCAGTCGGCTATGAACAAACAGAGAGATGGAGAGAGCTCCAGTCGGCTCTGAACAAACAGAGAGATGGAGAGAGCTCCAGTCGGCTCTGAACAAACAGAGAGATGGAAAGAGCTCCAGACGGCTCTGAACAAACAGAGAGATGGAAAGAGCTCCAGTCGGTTCTGAACAAACAGAAATCTGCAGCTGCCGAGGAAGCTAGGCAGAGCGTGGCACACAAGACACGGCTGCAGGCCAGTCGCTTTCACACCCATTGATATTCTACACAGAGTTCAGCAACGTAAGCAAACAGGCACACACAGACACACATACACACACACAGCAAACCCTGCTTTCTTTGCAGGATCGCAAGGCAGTCTGTCTGTGTCATCCTCAGTAAAATAAAGGCTATTTCTCAAAGAGGTGTAGCCCTGAGAGAGATTGCTGCCCGCAGGCATTTAGCCAATAGGAAAGCCACGACAGAGAGAGCGGCGAGGAGAAAGAAGGGAGAACAACAAGAGGCTTAGAAAAGCATGTTAGCCCAGGCTGCATTAGTCTGTGTAGGTATCAGTGTTTGAAGATGAAGGGCCTGCAGGGCCACAGATAGATGGCTTCCTAAATGCCTCTTCATCACCTTTCATTCCCAACGCCAGCAGGAGATCACAGAGAGCAACGGACAGGGAGCCAAAGGTACATCACCGTGCCGGTCTTCTAATGTACCTCCCAAATGGCACCCTATTCCCTTTATTGTGCCCATAGGGCTCTGGTCAAAAGTAGTGCACTATATAGGGAATAGGGTGCCATTTTTAGACACACATAGTGTTATTACCGGAGATCTGAAGAGTAACATTGTAGACTACCACGGTTACATTTACCTTGGCTGGCAATACATTTACCCTGCAATTACATTTATAGCAGCTTTGGAGTAATAGCCTTTCAAGGTTTATGCAATGCAACCATTTATTGTCGTGCTTCATGGACCTTGTACTACAGTGGCTATGTAACTACATAGCTGTAACTAGCTTGTTTAAGCCCTGTCATAAGATACTAAAGAAAACAGTTATTTTGCTTTAGTTGACCAGTCATTCTAGTGGAATTGTGTAACCACCGTCTTAAGTGCCTGCTAGCCAGTTACTGTCTACCTAATCCCCTCCAGCTTCCACAAGGCCAGGTGTTGTAAGGATGTCCTGCTAACCAGTTACTGTCTACCCAATCCCCTCCAGCTTCCACAAGGCCAGGTGATGTAAGGATGTCCTGCTAGCCAGTTACTGCCTACCCAATCCCCTCCAGCTTCCACAAGGCCAGGTGTTGTAAGGATGTCCTGCTAGCCAGTTGCTGTCTACCTAATCCCCTCCAGCTTCCACAAGGCCAGGTGTTGTAAGGATGTCCTGCTAGCCAGTTGCTGTCTACCTAATCCCCTCCAGCTTCCACAAGGCCAGGTGTTGTAAGGATGTCCTGCTAGCCAGTTGCTGCCTACCCAATCCCCTCCAGCTTCCACAAGGCCAGGTGATGTAAGGATGTCCTGCTAGCCAGTTACTGCCTACCCAATCCCCTCCAGCTTCCACAAGGCCAGGTGTTGTAAGGATGTCCTGCTAGCCAGTTACTGCCTACCTAATCCCCTCCAGCTTCCACAAGGCCAGGTGTTGTAAGGATGTCCTGCTAGCCAGTTACTGCCTACCTAATCCCCTCCAGCTTCCACAAGGCCAGGTGATGTAAGGATGTCCTGCTCCAGTTACTGCCTACCTAATCCCCTCCAGCTTCCACAAGGCCAGGTGTTGTAAGGATGTCCTGCTAGCCAGTTACTGCCTACCTAATCCCCTCCAGCTTCCACAAGGCCAGGTGTTGTAAGGATGTCCTGCTAGCCAGTTACTGCCTACCTAATCCCCTCCAGCTTCCACAAGGCCAGGTGATGTAAGGATGTCCTGCTAGCCAGTTACTGCCTACCCAATCCCCTCCAGCTTCCACAAGGCCAGGTGATGTAAGGATGTCCTGCTAGCCAGTTACTGTCTACCCAATCCCTCCAGCTTCCACAAGGCCAGGTGTTGTAAGGATGTCCTGCTAGCCAGTTACTGCCTACCTAATCCCCTCCAGCTTCCACAAGGCCAGGTGTTGTAATGTCCTGCTAGCCAGTTACTGCCTACCTAATCCCCTCCAGCTTCCACAAGGCCAGGTGATGTAAGGATGTCGTGCTAGCCAGTTACTGCCTACCCAATCCCCTCCAGCTTCCACAATGCCAGGTGTTGTAAGGATGTCCTGCTAGCCAGTTACTGCCTACCTAATCCCCTCCAGCTTCCACAAGGCCAGGTGTTGTAAGGATGTCCTGCTAGCCAGTTACTGCCTACCTAATCCCCTCCAGCTTCCACAAGGCCAGGTGTTGTAAGGATGTCCTGCTAGCCAGTTACTGCCTACCTAATCCCCTCCAGCTTCCACAAGGCCAGGTGATGTAAGGATGTCCTGCTAGCCAGTTACTGCCTACCCAATCCCCTCCAGCTTCCACAAGGCCAGGTGATGTAAGGATGTCCTGCTAGCCAGTTACTGTCTACCCAATCCCCTCCAGCTTCCACAAGGCCAGGTGTTGTAAGGATGTCCTGCTAGCCAGTTACTGCCTACCTAATCCCCTCCAGTTTCCACAAGGCCAGGTGTTGTAAGGATGTCCTGCTAGCCAGTTACTGCCTACCTAATCCCCTCCAGCTTCCACAAGGCCAGGTGATGTAAGGATGTCCTGCTAGCCAGTTACTGCCTACCCAATCCCCTCCAGCTTCCACAAGGCCAGGTGATGTAAGGATGTCCTGCTAGCCAGTTACTGTCTACCCAATCCCCTCCAGCTTCCACAATGCCAGGTGTTGTAAGGATGTCCTGCTAGCCAGTTACTGTCTACCCAATCCCCTCCAGCTTCCACAAGGACAGGTGATGTAAGGATGTCCTGCTAGCCAGTTACTGTCTACCCAATCCCCTCCAGCTTCCACAAGGCCAGGTGATGTAAGGATGTCCTGCTAGCCAGTTACTGCCTACCCAATCCCCTCCAGCTTCCACAAGGCCAGGTGTTGTAAGGATGTCCTGCTAGCCAGTTACTGCCTACCTAATCCCCTCCAGCTTCCACAAGGCCAGGTGATGTAAGGATGTCCTGCTAGCCAGTTACTGCCTACCTAATCCCCTCCAGCTTCCACAAGGCCAGGTGATGTAAGGATGTCCTGCTAGCCAGTTACTGCCTACCTAATCCCCTCCAGCTTCCACAAGGCCAGGTGTTGTAAGGATGTCCTGCTAGCCAGTTACTGCCTACCTAATCCCCTCCAGCTTCCACAAGGCCAGGTGTTGTAAGGATGTCCTGCTAGCCAGTTACTGCCTACCTAATCCCCTCCAGCTTCCACAAGGCCAGGTGATGTAAGGATGTCCTGCTAGCCAGTTACTGCCTACCCAATCCCCTCCAGCTTCCACAAGGCCAGGTGATGTAAGGATGTCCTGCTAGCCAGTTACTGTCTACCCAATCCCCTCCAGCTTCCACAATGCCAGGTGTTGTAAGGATGTCCTGCTAGCCAGTTACTGTCTACCCAATCCCTCCAGCTTCCACAATGCCAGGTGATGTAAGGATGTCCTGCTAGCCAGTTACTGTCTACCCAATCCCCTCCAGCTTCCACAATGCCAGGTGTTGTAAGGATGTCCTGCTAGCCAGTTACTGTCTACCCAATCCCCTCCAGCTTCCACAAGGCCAGGTGATGTAAGGATGTCCTGCTAGCCAGTTACTGTCTACCCAATCCCCTCCAGCTTCCACAATGCCAGGTGTTGTAAGGATGTCCTGCTAGCCAGTTACTGTCTACCCAATCCCTCCAGCTTCCACAAGGCCAGGTGATGTAAGGATGTCCTGCTAGCCAGTTACTGTCTACCCAATCCCCTCCAGCTTCCACAAGGCCAGGTGATGTAAGGATGTCCTGCTAGCCAGTTACTGCCTACCTAATCCCCTCCAGCTTCCACAAGGCCAGGTGTTGTAAGGATGTCCTGCTAGCCAGTTACTGCCTACCTAATCCCCTCCAGCTTCCACAAGGCCAGGTGTTGTAAGGATGTCCTGCTAGCCAGTTACTGCCTACCTAATCCCCTCCAGCTTCCACAAGGCCAGGTGATGTAAGGATGTCCTGCTAGCCAGTTACTGCCTACCCAATCCCCTCCAGCCTCCACAAGGTGATGTAAGGATGTCCTGCTGGCTGTGACATTGTTTGTTTTGATAGCTGGGATGTGCTCAGTTTCATGGCTCTAAATGCCACAGTGAATACACATGCGCACATACACACACACTTTACACTGGGATCCACTCTCAGCATCTCTGGTAAGACCCTTCCTCACAGACACATAAACAAACACACACACACCGTTCAGTCTGATAGTGTTGGCCTCCACTCTGGCTGGCACTGAGTGTGAGTGTGTGTGTGTGTGTGTGTGTTTATGCATTAATCAGAGGAGCAGGGCTGGCCAACAGGGCATCAGCCAAATGGAAAATTACAGAGTGCGCTGGCTAGAAAGCTGCTATGCCCCCCGAGACAATTGGCAGTCCAGCAAATCCCCCCCACTGTGGAAACTACATGAGGGATTGAAGAATGTTAGAGGTGAAGAGAGAGATAGGTGGGGAGAGAGGAAATAGGTGGGGAGAGAGGGGAAGAGAGAGAGAGAGAGAGGTGGGGAACTAGGGGGAGAGAGGGTTGAGGAATGGAGAGAGAGAGTGGAGGAGAATGAAAAGGATGAAAGACTGTCATTCCCTAATACCAGGGCCAGTGTTCAAATCCCCTCCTAGAGTGTGGTTGTGCTTGTGTGTGAGTGTTTGTGGCAGGAAAGGGGGTAAACACACACACACACTGCCTCCAGTGATTAAACAGGTGCTTGTAAATTAATTAGCCTGATGAAATGCACCTTTAAAATGAACGACTCCCCCAATGTCCTCCCTTCCCCCTCCTGCCAGACTCCTCCTCCAATCACCCCCACGCCCTGGCACAGTGCCAGAGAGAGAGAGAGAGAGAGAGAGAGAGAGAGAGAGAGAGAGAGAGAGAGAGAGAGAGAGAGAGAGAGAGAGAGAGAGAGTTCCCTAATGGAGGAGGGTGGGGTGTTCTCCCCTGTCTTCTCCCCCTGTCTCCTCCCCTCCCCTTGTCTCCTCCCCAGCCAGCCCCTGTCTCCCCCAGCCTTCCCCTGTCTCCCCCAGCCTTCCTCTGTCTCCCCCTGTCCTGTCCCCCTTCCACCGTCTCCTCCTCCTCCCCTGTCTCCTCCCCAGCCTTCCCCTGTCTCCCCCCAGGCTCCTGGCCTGCTGATAGCAGGATAATTGATTCCTGTAAGGCAGGTTAAATGTGACTCACTTAGAGCTTAATGAATATGATCCATCCTAAAGTCATTTATCATCTCCTCAGTCTCAGGCTGTCGTTGCTAAGCAGCCCCAGGCCCGGCCACTGATTTAGGTTGGGGCTGTGTAGCTTCAATCCTGTTTTCACTTTATTAGGTGAAAAGACAAAAAGTTTTGGGTGGCCACCATACGTTAAAAAGCTTTGGGTTTGGACATGACTGATAGTAGTAGTTATTGCCAAAAACCCACCCCCACCCACAAAATGGCCACTTTGTGGATTTCCCTGCATGTGTAGCATGGGGATATGTGAAACTTATTCCTCAGCCTGAACTTTCGCCACCAAATAGCCAGCTTTTCACATGGCGCTACTGGTAAGAGGCTTCAGGAGGGCGGTAATGTGTGCAAGCAAAGCAGAGGTCCTGGGTCCTGGATGAGCCGAAATCAGGAGGAAGTGGTACTTGCTAAGCAAGCAGCGTGACTTCCTTTACACATGCATAGGCCTTCCTAGAACAGACTCAGCTTCATACATACTGACAACAACAAACAGTCCGGATGATATATCACTGTCTGTATGATACAAGCCTTCCAGTGACTACTGTGTCTCAGGCATGAAGAAGGAGAAACCAGAAGAATGCAAACCTGGAGCTCTTGGAGACCTTGAATCAGTGAGCAGGTCTACAGTAGTCTCTCTCTCTCTATTTTTAATTACCATACATAATAACACCTCCACAACAGAAGACAAACAACAACAACAAGTGCTGGGTTTTGACAGCAACATGATGCGTTCTGTGTAGAAGAGCTTCTCTCCAGTTGAAATACCAGGATGACGTTTTACATTTATTTAACCGGATTCAGATTCCTTATTACAGTCATTTTGTATCCTCCTTTTATTAATGCAATTATCCATACACAGTCCAACACCAAACACACACACACACACACACACACACACACACACACACACACACACACACACACACACACACACACACACACACACACACACACACACACACACACACACACACACACACACTCCTCCCAATAGCCCTGTAATCACTGCCACTCACCCCTGCTCTCCGTCCTCTCATCCCCCTCTTCTCCTCCTCTCACCACCCTGCTCTCCATCCTCTCATCCCCCTCTTCTCCTCCTCTCATCCCCCTCTTCTCCTCTTCTCACCACCCTGCTCTCCATCCTCTCATCTCCCTCTTCTCCTCCTCTCATCCCCCTCTTCTCCTCCTCTCATCCCCCTCTTCTCCTCCTCTCATCCCCCTCTTCTCCTCCTCTCACCACCCTGCTCTCCATCCTCTCATCTCCCTCTTCTCCTCCTCTCATCCCCCTCTTCTCCTCCTCTCATCCCCCTCTTCTCCTCCTCTCACCTCCCTCTTCTCCGTCCTCTCATCCCCCTCTTCTCCTCCTCTCACCTCCCTCTTCTCTCACTCCTCCACCCATCATCATTAGTACATTATTACATCACAGAGACTTATCAAACCCTTGGAGGGGGTCTGAGGTTGGCCAGCCAACTCACTCAGGGGAACTGTTAGCCTATCATGGTTCAGGTCTGACATCAATGCAACATCAACTGTGGAGAAACCTTGCAGTTAAAAGTATACATTTACCGGAATGATGTAGTGTACTCACCTCAAACAGGCAGTGAAACATCAGAAAAACAGATTGCCTTTACTTGTGTAGTTTAGGGGTTGTTTAGCTGATGGATGGAATACTCTCTATGTAGACCAACACTGGATGGAGACAGATTATTCTAAAGCAGATTTAACTGACTACACTTACAGCCATTCATCAACTCAACTAACTCCTGTTCTCTTCCAACAATTAACAAACATCTGACCAATCCGAATAGAGTAAGGTAGTTGCTAGGTAGATAATCAATTAGCATAACAAATCAACTGATTCATCGTATTTTAGAACCACCCAGCGGAGAATTAATGAATAATGGTATCTTTCATAAAATAATCCTACACTTGCATTTGGAAAACAGCACCTAAAACATTTCAACTCAACTTCTTCAGGCTGGGGTACAGGATCTGACATCACATGTGATCAGTTGAGACCTCCTGGTATGGTGAATACACAAGCCCATTTGTTAAACTACTCGGTGATGTCCCAGCTGGGATGGTTTATTGATATAAACACATTTTAAAAAGAATATGAAAAACATGTGTGAGGAGAAAAAATACAAATAAGAAAGCCTTACATTAAAAATAAGTTTAATATCCACAAAGATAACTATTTATTGCTATGTGTAGTTAATACGTATACACAAAAACAAACCTTTCACAACAGACAAACAAAGGTGTGCAGTCACTCACACACTGCTCATATCCACTAGTGTACATTGTGCTATTTCCTCCTGTGTCTCCCTGACTTCAGGATTGATGTGGCAAAACAAGGCCTGGAACACAATCTTCCTGAAGGGAAATAATGGAATTGAATCACCTCTGTTCTGACCTCTGAGCCAAGCCTCATATCCAAGGCCCTCTCCTCTCTCCTCTCTCTTTGTCTTCTAGTGTCAGGGTGAGAGTGGGAGCCGTGCATTCACCGTTTACCCTGACCCCGTTCCTCTCAATACTAAATCCTGAAGTCTCGCTAGGTGAGGATATCTACATTAATGGCCTGCCTGTCAGTCTGTCAAACCAACGTTTGACTTCATCCAACCCAGTCTGCCATTAGAGTTCACATGACGGAGGGCGATTTGAGGGATTCTCTCCTTGATATTGAGCAGGAAGCCTCTCTTCCCGTCCGTCCGTCCTCTCATCCCCCTCTTCTCCTCCTTTCATCCCTCTCTTCTCCTCCTCTCATCCCCCTCTTCTCCTCCTCTCATCCCCCTCTTCTCCTCCTCTCACCCCCCTCTTCTCCTCCTCTCACACCCTCTTCTCCTCCTCTCATCCACTTCTTCTCCTCCTTTCATCCCCCTGTTCTCCTCCTCTCTTCCCCCTCTTCTTCTCCTCTCATCCCCCTCTTCTCCTCCTCTCATCCTCCTCTTCTCCTCCTCTCAGCCCCTCTTCTCCTCCTCTCATCCCCCTCTTCTCCTCCTCTCACCCCCCTCTTCTCCTCCTCTCACACCCTCTTCTCCTCCTCTCATCCCCCTCTTCTCCTCCTCTCATCCCCCTCTTCTCCTCCTCTCACCCCCTCTTCTCCTCCTCTCACCCCACTCTTCTCCTCCTCTCTCACCCTCTCTCCTCCTCTCATCCCCCTCTTCTCCTCCTCTCATCCCCCTCTTCTCCTCCTCTCATCCCCCTCTTCTCCTCCTCTCATCCCCCTCTTCTCCTCCTCTCATCCCCCTCTTCTCCTCCTCTCATCCCCCTCTTCTCCTCCTCTCACCCCCCTATTCTCCTCCTCTCATCCCCCCCTCTCTCTCCTCCTCTCATCCCCCTCTTCTCCGTCCGTCCCCCCCCTCTCTCTCCTCTTCTCCTCCTCCTCCTCTCCCCCCTCTCTCTCCCCCCTCTCTCTCTCCACTTCTCTCCTCCTCGTCCCCTCTCTCCAACTGTCTGGGTCCCCTCAGCAGCATTAGCATATTGGGGCTTGCTCTTTGTTTTTCTCTGACCTGTATAATGCGTGTCACATTAGCAACACAACATATCAAACGTTTGTTAATTTCCCTCGCTTTCCTCCACAGCTGCTCGCGTTATTGTGTCACCAGATTTTAATTAATATGATAAGTAACACTTGCAAGGCAGGCAGAGTTGTTTTTCTTTCCCTTTTTAATTGCCGAGTGTGAATGGAGGTAGCAGAGGAGAGGAGAAGAGAGAGGAGAGAGACGGGGGGATTCAGTGAGAAAACAAGACAAAATCTGGTGTGTGTGTGTGTATGAGAGAGAGAGAGATTTGGCATTTCACCTGAGAGAGCTGCTGGAGAAGACGTGCAAGCATTTGAGCGTTTGTGATATCCTGTCTGATTATCATGGGACATGATACGTTGGTAATGTCACTCTTCAGAATCATTTACAGAGTGAACCCAAAAGCCTTTCAGAGGACGGAAGAACCATCACAGGGTTGAGATTCATCTAACACACACACACGCGTACGCACACACACACACACACTTTGCCCCCTGCCGTGATCTTGGAAAGACAGCTGACACTATGGTGTGTGATATGTTGCCTTACCAGATCCTGCCAATCAAAGCCATATTCATCCTGTTTCCTGATTTGAAGAAAACACACAAGGAAGCATAATTTGCCAATACCGATTTTAACACAAATTTGTCTTCCTCTACATCTGCACGTGCGACAACTTGCGCACACACGAAAACAAATACGCACATACTGCACACTTACATGCGCGCACACACACTCACATCAATACACCAGCAAGGAGACTGAGTAGTGACAAGCAGTGATTCCTATGAAGTAAAACACATGGCTACTTCCATATACTGTGTAGGATAGTACAACAATGAATAAATACGAATTATAGCCCAGTAGGAAACATTTGACATATTATTGAGGGCATTACTGAAGCACTACCTATAAGCATTCCAATGAACTGTTCCATTATAAAGCTTCTCCCAGGCCACACACACACACACACACACACACACACACACACACACACGGTTTACAGCTAGCAGTTTCTAAAAGGAAAGGTGGATTTTCTCGACTCCCTGAGCTGGATGTATTAACATATTTTGAAGCATGAGATTCTGGGGGAGACAAACTCCCTGCCCTGGTTAGACTGTATCACTTCTGGAACCCCAGATATCAATTTGTCCATTGAGGACAGGTATATCGAGTTCATCAGTTTAACTAATACAGAGTGAGTTTTCACATTCCAAACCCAATGTAGTAAAGTACTTTAGTAAAAATACTTTAAAGTACTACTTAAGTAGTTACTTTCTATTTATATTTTGGACAACTTTTACTTCACTACATTCCTAAAGAAAATAATGTACTTTTTACTCCATACATCTTCTGTGACATCCAAAAGTATTCATTACATTTGGAATGCTTAGCGGGACAGGGAAATGGTCCAATTCACAAATCATCCCTGGTCATCCCTACAGCCTCTGATCTGGAACACTCACTAAACACAAGTGCTTCATTTGTAAATTATTTCTGAATGTTGGATTGTGACCATGGCTATCCGTAAATAAATAAAAAAACAGGAAAATGGTGCGGTCTGGCTTGCTTAATATAAGCAATTTAAAATTATTTATACTTATACTTATATTTTGATACTAATGTATATTTTTGCAATTACATTTACTTTTGATACTTAAGTATATTTTGGCAATTACATTTACTTTTGATACTTAAGTAATTTTGAAAACCAAATACTTTTAGACTTTTATTAAAGTAGTATTTTACTGAGTGACTTTCACTTGAGTAATTTTCTATCAAGGTATCTTTACTTTTACACAAGTATGAAAATTGGGTACTTTTTTCCACCACTGCCCAAACCACAACCCTCTCCCCCAAAGCCCCAGGCGTGGTCCATTCACTAATGACTAGCCACAAGGTGATAGGAGTAACTCGATGGAGAGGTGGACTAGCACTTGTGCCTAACAGCTGCAATTATCAAACCCACACTAACTACTATTGATCCCCTCTCAGGTCAGGTGATAACAGGGCATTTCCCACTTACTACGAGAGCTGTTCACCATGAGTGCTTATCCATCTGCGGAGGGGACCAGAAGGACTTGCTCAAATACCTGATGAGCGCTACGCAAATATTGGTACAGAGTTAGAGTTAGAGTGAGAGTGCATGAGGTTGCTGTGGATGACTTTTTCTGCCTGGCATGGCGATGGAGTGGGAGTGTTTGTGTGGGTGTGTGTGTGTGTAGGTCTACACTCTTAGAAAAAAAGTACTATCTAGAACCAAAAAGGCTTCTTTGGCGGTCCCCATAGGAGAACACTTTGAATAAACCCTTTTTGGCTCCAGCTAGGACCATTAAGGGTTCTTTGGCTGTCCTCACAGGAGAACCCTTTGAATAAACCCTTTTTGGTTCCAGGTTGAACTTCTACCTGGAACCAAAAATGGTTCTGCTATGGGGAACGCCAAAGAACCATTTTGGAACCGTTTTTTTCTACGAGTGTACAGTTCGGAAGTCTACATACACCTTAGCTAAATACATTTAAACTCAGTTTTTCACAATTCCTGACATTTAATCCTAGTAAAAATTCCCTGTCTTTAGGTCAGTTAGGAACACCACTTTATTTTAAGAACGTGAAATGTCAGAATAATAGTAGAGGAAATTATTTATTTCAGCTTGTATTTCTTTTATCACATTCCCAGTGGGCCAGAAGTTTACATACACTCAATTAATATTTGGTAGCATTGCCTTTAAATTGTTTAACTTGGGTCAAACGTTTCGGGTAGCCTTCCACAAGCTTCCCACAATCAGTTGTGTGAATTTTGGCCCATTCCTCCTGACAGAGCTGGTGTAACTGAGTCAGGTTTGTAGACACGCTTTTTCAGTTCTGCCCACAAATGTTCTATAGGATTGAGGTCAGGGCTTTGTGATGGCCACTCCAATACCTTGACTTTGTTGTCCTTAAGTCATTTTTGCCACAACTTTGGAAGTAGGTTTGTGGTCATTGTCCATTTGGAAGACCCATTTGCGACCAAGCTTTAACTTCCTGACTGATGTCTTGAGATGTTGCTTCAATATATCCACATAATTTTCCTACCTCATGATGCCATCTATTTTGTGAAGTGTGCCAGTCCCTCCTGCAGCAAAGCACCCCACAACATGATGCTGCCACCCCCGTGCATCATGGTTGGGATGGTGTTCTTTGGCTTGCAAGCCTCCCCCTTTTTCCTCCAAACATAACGATGGTCATTATGGCCAAACAGTTTCTCCAAAAAGTACAATATTTGTCCCCATGTGCAGTTGCAAACCGTAGTCTGGCTTTTGTATGGCGGTTTTGGAACAGTGGCTTCTTCCTCGCTGAGCGGACTTTCAGGTTATGTCGACATAGGACTCGTTTTACTGTGGATATAGATACTTTATATAGATACGGCTGCATGGTCCCATGGTGTTTATACTTGCGTACTATTGTTAGTACAGATGAACGTGGTACCTTCAGGCATTTGGAAATTGCTCCCAAGGATGAACCAAGGATGACTTGTGGAGGGCGACAATTTTTCTTCTGAGGTCTTGGCTGATTTCTTTTGATTTTCCCATGATGTCAAGCAAAGAGGCACTGAGTTTGAAGGTAGGCATTGAAATACATCCACAGGTACACCTCCAATTGACTCAAATGATGTCAATTAGCCTATCAGAAGCTTCTAAAACCATGACATCATTTCTGCAATTTTCCAAGCTGTTTAAAGGCCCAGTCAACTTAGTGTTACTGTAGAGTAAACCTGAGGTTCTACATTAATTAGTGTCAGCTCATTGACGTCCCTCTGAAAGAAATGACAAATGGGCAGTTTTCTGATCTTCTTTATAACACCATCTCACTACATCTTCACCTCAGCAGATCTCCCTGCTCCTGTCCAATAACGTACAGCAGACCCCATCTGGCTTTGAAAGGGGAGCGTCACACCATAGAAATAGACTTCATAGTCTAGGGTTGCAAAATTCTGGTAACTTTCCCCAAGTTCCCAGAGATCCCGTTTGGAACATTCATGGAATCAGAAGTGAATAATCAGGATATCCGGAAACCTACAACCAGAATTTCTGTAAAACCTGGAAACTGGGAACGTTATCAGAATTGTGTAACCCTAGAAAAGACAGTCCAATTCAATGCAATATGCTACTATTAAAGGGTCTGGCCATCTGCTAACATTGTTCATAGCAATAAGACTGGTGGAAGACATGCAAAACAAAAGAGAGCGATTCTCAATCATTTTTTTCCCCAATTGGCATTGTGCAGAATGACTCCAGTGACAAATTCTATCGTGCCTCCACATTGAGTTACATTGTGAAAAATCACATGGATATTCTAGCTATTGTCCTCTCTAGACATTATATTTCTATGGGCCCCACCCATCAATGGATCTTTAAGGGCTTTGAGCTAATCACCAGTGTGCAGATAACAAAGGCAAGGTTAATGGTTGCTGACAGCATAACCTACATGAAGGATCTTGATAAGACCAGAACCTTATGTTATCGCCACGGCGATTGCTTTGCCTATTTCTTGGTCAAGAGCCAGGGCAGCGAGGAAGGCGACGATCAATGCCCAGCGGCCAATGACCATGCATCTCACATTGTAACATATATATGGCCCATTCAGATAGCCCCTATTCAAAGGCAACAGGATATACGAGGAGAGCAGTGGCTGAGACACACAGACAAAGACAGGCTTTTGTTTTGTCCCTTCACCTTCTCAGGATTTATGACGTCCAACTACAAAGGTGTGCAGCGAACACTATTCCCCATTAGCCTATCAAATGCCTTAGTGGTTGATGTGAACTGGTTATCAGGCCTTTCTGTGGACACAAAAAAATTATAGCGCCCTGAAATCCACAAAGAAGTGTTGGCTTTCTTTCTTGTTGTTAAAGTTAAAGGACAGGTAATTTAGAGCGGAGGACTTTGTGTTTAATTTGTTAGATGTTTATGTTAATTAAACCTGCATCTCAATGCTGCACTCTCCCCATGTCCAACATCTCAAATTTGAAGGAAGAAGTCATTGGAGAATTTTACTGCTTCAAAACCAAGCACACAATGGCTGGTTTTACTTTGGTTTCTTTCTGCTAGGAGTCATTTAAGATATTACAGGACTCAATTTAACACCAGAAGGGACAGATTCACTAACCATGCCATTCATACAAGTGTTCATTTGATCCAAAGACAAAAGATTAAACACAGGCCTACTCATAATAACAATTTCTCATAATAACATCTCATTTAGTTGTCTCATCCTATATATGACTCCCGTACCATTTTTCATGGGCTCTGGACAATATAAGCTAAACGTTGCATGGGTATAAACACTTTCAATCTGGCCCCAAGTCACTGCCAAACATACATAATACATCATATATAAAACTAAATATGAATACCTAAAAAGACAAACACATGATAAAATACTGTGGTATTATACAGTAACATTTCAGATGGTTTTTGGTTGTGTCTCCGTGAGTGGATGTCGATAGAATATCACTTGAGTGTTGATTGTAGAACCCAGGCTTCTCCCGGCTCCCGGCTCCCGGCTCCCGGCTCCCGGCTCCCGGCTCCCTCTCAGACAACCCAGTGCTGGAGGACAATCTTACTCTGTCACATTTGTTGGCAAGTTGCCATCAGGGCATGACAGGGAAATAACACTCTTCAAGGATAATGATACAGCCGTACGCCATCGGCTGCTCCAGACAGGCTTTAGCGGGTGTATAGTGAAAGCCCTCCATCAATGGCAAACACAAGGCTTTACTTTACACGATTTACATGCATCTTTTACAATATATATGGTGCAGAACTTAGATGTCGAAAATGCTTTTACATCCCAATTAATGCATTAACAAATTCCCTGTCACAATGTCTAATCACAGTGAGGAGAGAAACGGTAAGAAAGCGCTCTGTTGACATGTTGATAATAATAACTACAGTAGGGCCAGTAAACAGTCAATTCCTTTTTCATTTCTGTTTTTTTTCCCAGCCTTTGCTGTGTGTGTGTGTGTGTGTGTGTGTGTGTGTGTGTGTGTGTGTGTGCATGTGCAAGAGAGACCTGCCACAGCATGGGGTAGATTGTCAAAATTGTACTTGATGAATAGCAAAATGGTTAGTTGTGTATATATGACATTTAGGCAACAAAGTTAATCAAATGTTTGAAAAAAACA
The DNA here is from genome assembly GCF_023373465.1 of Oncorhynchus keta. Lineage (NCBI taxonomy): Eukaryota > Metazoa > Chordata > Actinopteri > Salmoniformes > Salmonidae > Oncorhynchus > Oncorhynchus keta. The sequence goes on along the minus strand of NC_068457.1, from coordinate 20,056,642 downwards.
TTAAAATGTTCATATTTCTAGGTCCAGAAGTAATAATTTAGAAGTTACAAATAGCAGCATATTAAATCAAGAGGTTTCCCATAAACAACCCCAACAGCTAAACTTTGCTCCAAACCAGCCCCAATCTGACTTGATACATATTAAGTGCAAGACAGACAAGCATATGGATTCATGTCAGTGGTAATCGGTGCTACTATTCCCATACGTCATTTACATTCTGCCCATTACCTGCACGGCTCAATTCTCAATGTCAAATAGATTGTGGCGACTAGGAAATGGCACTCATTTTTCCTTCGCTAATGCAAACAATATACATTTCCTCCAAATCAATATAATAGGGCTGACCATTACCCTGATTAAATATCTACTGTAATGCACTTACATCCCAAGACCTAGCTACTTAGTTTCCTCATACAGAGGAGCTTAAGTAAGACTAAATATCCAAATTAATGTTGATGGTTTGGAAATACAGTCAATCTTCGTGATGGACATTCTCGCTATACTCCACCTGTATAAAAGTATAAGGATTATCAGATTTTTTTTAAGAGCATATAATTACAGAAATTAAAATCTGTAGTTTAAAATGACTTAAAAGTGTACACAAGACTGTGTACAAGATTACACAATGTCTTCCCAAAATGCAAACAATCCAATACTCCCTGTTTGCCAGTCTTCTAGAGTGAGTAAGTAAGTCATTGACATTGGGCACCTGCCTGCCCCTCAGTTCATTAATGACCATGGCTGCCATGGCAACAGGCGTTGAGCTCTAACCCTGCCGAGTCGCCGTCCGTCTCCCTGAGTGACAGGAAGTCAGAGCTGCCCAGCGGTTGGACACAACTTTTTGACTTCTACAACTTTCTCCGTTTCTCCCCTTCTCTTTGTAGCTGCCAGGTTTAGCCAGGGCACTCAACAACCAGGCCAAGACAGAAAGCCTAGGGGGGGACATCAGGTCAGAAAACTCCCAAGTGGCAGATGAACCGCACTCCAGCTTCAAGACAGTACATCATTGTTTTGGTGACTTTTTGACAGACCTAGAGGAAGTAGGGACTGTACATAAAAATCCCAGGCTGCCTGCAGGACCAGCTGATTGTGTGAGGAGGAGTGGAGGAGAGGAGTGGAGAACACGCCTGCAGGCCCCAGGACCAGCTGATTGTGTGAGGAGAAGTGGAGGAGAGGAGTGGAGAACTCGCCTGCGTGGACCCGGAGGAGAGGAGAGGAGTAGGAGGTAAATCCACAGGGAAAATTGCACTAAAAGAAATGCACTATTTATTCCCGCTGGGGTCCACCATTACAGAGCCAGTGGTTTGGTGAATGCGTCACAGAATGGCTGTTCAAAAATACAACGGTGGACTCCGAGCACCCCGCGTGTCTTGGGGTCCGGGTTAAATGGAAGTGGAGAAAAATGCTGGATCTTTGTGTACAGCTTGTGGCTGCAAAAAGCACCCAGAACCTGCTGTGAACCTTGTTGCCTGTAATCACCCAGCCCGGTCATACAATTATGCACAATGAATGAATGTCGAACTCGATGGCCACGAACATCGCTAACCTGCATTGACAGCACGCAATTCTGGGTGAATTCTAAGAGATTTTTGTTCACACTGTTAGCATGAGAAGCACTTCGATACTAAAGGCACCATATTGCTTGTGTTTTTTAAGTTGCTACTGATATTGAAGGATTTTCGCCCCCAGTTGTCATATTGGAAAGTCAATGTATTTAATTGTGAAGAAAAACCCAAACCTACTCTGAGCTTAATACTCAGGCCATTGAAGTGAATGTAATGATAGAATGTAAAACATTGTAGGATGCTGTATGGCTGAGACGTTGACCCTGCCATATCTGACAAGGAAACATTGTTTCTCTGTATTTAGAACAAGCGCTGAAGCTCTTTAATGGTCCAATCAGTTAAATCATCAGAGACAGAGAGGGAAGGGTAATCTTTAATAGCCATCTTATTCATTCCAGAGAGAGAAGTAACAGTATTTCTGAAGTTATTGGCAAGGCTAAACGGAAGTAGCCCTAAGAATTTTGAAAACATTGTAAAATGTATTTCTTCTGTTTTGCTAATATACCGGTATCTCTTGTATATAGCCTCGTTATTGTTATTTTATTGTGTTACTTTTTATTATTTTTTACTTTTGTTTATTTAGTAAATATTTTCTTAACTCTTTGTTGAACTGCATTGTTGGATAAGGGCTTCTAAGTAAGCATTTCACGGTTGAATTCGGTGCATGTGACAAATACAATTTGATTTGATTTAAGGCTTGTTTCCGAGTTGGGGTCAATTCCATTTAAATTCCAGTCAATTCAGAAAGTCCAATTCCAATTCTCTTCAATGCTATTCAACGATGAACATTTGGAATTGGAATTTAACTTTCTGAATTGGCTGGAATTGAATTGGAATTGAACCCAACTCTGGCCTGTTTGCTACATTTCAAATAGATCATTTGTTTACAATTCCTTTGTTATAACATATATTCAAATAGTTAATTATGGGGTAGCCAGAATGTTACAATTTTCCATCAAATATACTTCTAAAAAACACTGAACTACTGTCTAGGCAACTAACAGTGTATTATCGACAACATTGGGCCTTCATCTGTGAAAAACAGTGAAGCCTATGCATGCCCACCAATGGAAGGATGATGTGTGCTGTTTTCTCATAGAGCTCAGGTGACATCTAGAGGCCACTAGTCACAGATGCACCTTTCCATTCCACAATCCTGGAATCTTTGGATTTAAAAACTGCTGGATGTGTAGCATTCAGCAGGATGCAAAGGAAGCTGAAATTCTTTAGGCAACACTGCCATCTACTGACGAGAAGCTGTGTCACATCATCATCAACTGAGTTGACAGAAGGCTTCCCAGTACTGACAGGGGGGCAGTACTCTGTCTCGCCAGCTGATGGCAACCAAGAGCTTATGGTCGCAAGAACGCAACAAATGGGCACAGGTTAGTAGACTTTTATGGAAGGGAATACACAAACTGACAATTCACATGCAAGTCTGTTAGCGTAGCCTAGTGGTTAGAGCGTTGGACTAGTAACCGAAAGGTTGTGAGTTCAAACCCCTGAGCTGACAAGGTACAAATCTGTCGTTCTACCCCTGAACAGGCAGTTAACCCATTGTTCCCAGGCTGTCATTGAAAATAAGAATATGTTCTTAACTGACTTGCCTGGTTAAATAAAGGCAAAATGTAAAAAAAATATTAAATATCTGTGAAAATGTATTTGTGTTACTAACTGTAGCACTGATGTGTCTGTATTTATTTATTGTGCTGTTTGACAATTTAGCAGCAGCAGCAAGAGATTTCGGAACTGCTCAACTTAGTTTAGTCAGTTTAGAGTGAGTTAAAGACACCTCGTAGAGTTACGCAGCCAAGACAAGGTGTATAATTTGCCATTGACAACACACTGAGGTTTAGGAAACTGTCTTTAATATTGATGTAAAACACTTCCTGGTTGCCAGTCTTTTATGATATTGCAAACAATAGTATAATATAGAGGACTAAAGTACTGTGTGATGGAAGGTTCACCTGTTCACATCAGTAATATAATATACAGAACTAAAGTACTGTGTGATGGAAGCTTCACCTGTTCAAATCAGTAATATAATATAGAGAACTAAAGTACTGTGTGATGGAAGCTTCACCTGTTCACATCAGTAATATAATATACAGAACTAAAGTACTGTGTGATGGAAGCTTCACCTGTTCACATCGATAGTATAATATACAGAACTAAAGTACTGTGTGATGGAAGGTTCACCTGTTCACATCGATAGTATAATATACAGAACTAAAGTACTGTGTGATGGAAGCTTCACCTGTTCACATCATAGTATAATATAGAGAACTAAAGTACTGTGTGATGGAAGCTTCACCTGTTCACATCAGTAGTATAATATACAGAACTAAAGTACTGTGTGATGGAAGCTTCACCTGTTCACATCGATAGTATAATATACAGAACTAAAGTACTGTGTGATGGAAGCTTCACCTGTTCACATCGATAGTATAATATACAGAACTAAAGTACTGTGTGATGGAAGCTTCACCTGTTCACATCGATAGTATAATATACAGAACTAAAGTACTGTGTGATGGAAGCTTCACCTGTTCACATCGATAGTATAATATAGAGAACTAAAGTACTGTGTGATGGAAGCTTCACCTGTTCACATCGATAGTATAATATAGAGAACTAAAGTACTGTGTGATGGAAGCTTTCACCTGTTCACATCGATAGTATAATATACAGAACTAAAGTACTGTGTGATGGAAGCTTCACCTGTTCACATCAGTAGTATAATATACAGAACTAAAGTACTGTGTGATGGAAGCTTCACCTGTTCACATCAGTAATATAATATACAGAACTAAAGTACTGTGTGATGGAAGCTTCACCTGTTCACATCAGTAATATAATATACAGGACTAAAGTACTGTGTGATGGAAGCTTCACCTGTTCACATCAGTAATATAATATACAGAACTAAAGTACTGTGTGATGGAAGGTTCACCTGTTCACATCAGTAATATAATATACAGAACTAAAGTACTGTGTGATGGAAGCTTCACCTGTTCACATCAGTAATATAATATACAGAACTAAAGTACTGTGTGATGGAAGCTTCACCTGTTCACATCAGTAATATAATATACAGAACTAAAGTACTGTGTGATGGAAGCTTCACCTGTTCACATCAGTAATATAATATACAGAACTAAAGTACTGTGTGATGGAAGCTTCACCTGTTCACATCAGTAATATAATATACAGAACTAAAGTACTGTGTGATGGAAGCTTCACCTGTTCACATCAGTAATATAATATACAGAACTAAAGTACTGGTTGATGGAAGCTTCACCTGTTCACATCAGTAATATAATATACAGGACTAAAGTACTGTGTGATGGAAGCTTCACCTGTTCAAATCAGTAATATAATATACAGAACTAACGTACTGTGTGATGGAAGCTTCACCTGTTCACATCAATAGTATAATATACAGAACTAAAGTACTGTGTGATGGAAGCTTCACCTGTTCAAATCAGTAATATAATATACAGAACTAAAGTACTGTGTGATGGAAGCTTCACCTGTTCAAATCAGTAGTATAATATAGAGAACTAAAGTACTGTGTGATGGAAGCTTCACCTGTTCAAATCAGTAATATAATATACAGAACTAACGTACTGTGTGATGGAAGCTTCACCTGTTCAAATCAGTAATATAATATACAGAACTAACGTACTGTGTGATGGAAGCTTCACCTGTTCACATCAGTAATATAATATACAGAACTAAAGAACTGTGTGATGGAAGCTTCACCTGTTCACATCAGTAATATAATATACAGAACTAAAGTACTGTGTGATGGAAGCTTCACCTGTTCACATCAATAGTATAATATACAGAACTAAAGTACTGTGTGATGGAAGCTTCACCTGTTCACATCAGTAATATAATATACAGAACTAAAGTACTGTGTGATGGAAGCTTCACCTGTTCACATCAGTAATATAATATACAGAACTAAAGTACTGTGTGATGGAAGCTTCACCTGTTCACATCAGTAATATAATATACAGAACTAAAGTACTGTGTGATGGAAGCTTCACCTGTTCACATCAATAGTATAATATACAGAACTAAAGTACTGTGTGATGGAAGCTTCACCTGTTCACATCAGTAATATAATATACAGAACTAACGTACTGTGTGATGGAAGCTTCACCTGTTCACATCAATAGTATAATATACAGAACTAAAGTACTGTGTGATGGAAGCTTCACCTGTTCACATCGATAGTATAATATACAGAACTAAAGTACTGTGTGATGGAAGCTTCACCTGTTCACATCAATAGTATAATATACAGAACTAAAGTACTGTGTGATGGAAGCTTCACCTGTTCACATCAATAGTATAATATACAGAACTAAAGTACTGTGTGATGGAAGCTTCACCTGTTCAAATCAGTAATATAATATACAGAACTAAAGTACTGTGTGATGGAAGCTTCACCTGTTCACATCAATAGTATAATATACAGAACTAAAGTACTGTGTGATGGAAGCTTCACCTGTTCAAATCAGTAATATAATATACAGAACTAAAGTACTGTGTGATGGAAGCTTCACCTGTTCACATCAATAGTATAATATACAGAACTAAAGTACTGGATGGAAGCTGATGGAAAAGTACTGTGTGATGGAAGCTTCACCTGTTCACATCAGTAATATAATATACAGAACTAAAGTACTGTGTGATGGAAGCTTCACCTGTTCAAATCAGTAATATAATATACAGAACTAAAGTACTGTGTGATGGAAGCTTCACCTGTTCAAATCAGTAATATAATATACAGAACTAAAGTACTGTGTGATGGAAGCTTCACCTGTTCAAATCAGTAATATAATATACAGAACTAAAGAACTGTGTGATGGAAGGTTCACATCAATAGTATAATATACAGAACTAAAGTACTGGTTGATGGAAGCTTCACCTGTTCACATCAGTAATATAATATACAGAACTAAAGTACTGGTTGATGGAAGCTTCACCTGTTCAAATCAGTAATATAATATACAGAACTAAAGTACTGTGTGATGGAAGCTTCACCTGTTCACATCAGTAATATAATATACAGAACTAAAGTACTGTGTGATGGAAGCTTCACCTGTTCACATCAGTAATATAATATACAGAACTAAAGTACTGTGTGATGGAAGCTTCACCTGTTCACATCAGTAATATAATATACAGAACTAAAGTACTGTGTGATGGAAGCTTCACCTGTTCACATCAGTAATATAATATACAGAACTAAAGTACTGTGTGATGGAAGCTTCACCTGTTCACATCAATAGTATAATATACAGAACTAAAGTACTGTGTGATGGAAGCTTCACCTGTTCACATCAGTAATATAATATACAGGACTAAAGTACTGTGTGATGGAAGCTTCACCTGTTCACATCAGTAATATAATATACAGAACTAAAGTACTGTGTGATGGAAGCTTCACCTGTTCACATCAGTAATATAATATACAGAACTAAAGTACTGTGTGATGGAAGCTTCACCTGTTCACATCAGTAATATAATATACAGAACTAAAGTACTGTGTGATGGAAGCTTCACCTGTTCACATCAGTAATATAATATACAGAACTAAAGTACTGTGTGATGGAAGCTTCACCTGTTCACATCAATAGTATAATATACAGAACTAAAGTACTGTGTGATGGAAGCTTCACCTGTTCACATCGATAGTATAATATACAGAACTAAAGTACTGTGTGATGGAAGCTTCACCTGTTCACATCAATAGTATAATATACAGAACTAAAGTACTGTGTGATGGAAGCTTCACCTGTTCACATCGATAGTATAATATACAGAACTAAAGTACTGTGTGATGGAAGCTTCACCTGTTCACATCAATAGTATAATATACAGAACTAAAGTACTGTGTGATGGAAGCTTCACCTGTTCACATCAGTAATATAATATACAGAACTAAAGTACTGTGTGATGGAAGCTTCACCTGTTCACATCAATAGTATAATATACAGAACTAAAGTACTGTGTGATGGAAGCTTCACCTGTTCACATCAGTAATATAATATACAGAACTAAAGTACTGTGTGATGGAAGCTTCACCTGTTCACATCGATAGTATAATATACAGAACTAAAGTACTGTGTGATGGAAGCTTCACCTGTTCACATCAATAGTATAATATACAGAACTAAAGTACTGTGTGATGGAAGCTTCACCTGTTCACATCGATAGTATAATATACAGAACTAAAGTACTGTGTGATGGAAGCTTCACCTGTTCACATCAATAGTATAATATACAGAACTAAAGTACTGTGTGATGGAAGCTTCACCTGTTCAAATCAGTAATATAATATACAGAACTAAAGTACTGTGTGATGGAAGCTTCACCTGTTCAAATCAGTAATATAATATACAGAACTAAAGTACTGTGTGATGGAAGCTTCACCTGTTCACATCAATAGTATAATATACAGAACTAAAGTACTGTGTGATGGAAGCTTCACCTGTTCAAATCAGTAATATAATATACAGAACTAAAGTACTGTGTGATGGAAGCTTCACCTGTTCAAATCAGTAATATAATATACAGAACTAAAGTACTGTGTGATGGAAGCTTCACCTGTTCACATCAATAGTATAATATACAGAACTAAAGTACTGTGTGATGGAAGCTTCACCTGTTCAAATCAGTAATATAATATACAGAACTAAAGTACTGTGTGATGGAAGCTTCACCTGTTCAAATCAGTAATATAATATACAGAACTAAAGTACTGTGTGATGGAAGCTTCACCTGTTCAAATCAGTAATATAATATACAGAACTAAAGTACTGTGTGATGGAAGGTTCACATCAATAGTATAATATACAGAACTAAAGTACTGTGTGATGGAAGCTTCACCTGTTCACATCAATAGTATAATATACAGAACTAAAGTACTGTGTGATGGAAGCTTCACCTGTTCAAATCAGTAATATAATATACAGAACTAAAGTACTGTGTGATGGAAGCTTCACCTGTTCACATCAATAGTATAATATACAGAACTAAAGTACTGGTTGATGGAAGCTTCACCTGTTCACATCAGTAATATAATATACAGGACTAAAGTACTGTGTGATGGAAGCTTCACCTGTTCACATCAATAGTATAATATACAGAACTAAAGTACTGGTTGATGGAAGCTTCACCTGTTCACATCAGTAATATAATATACAGGACTAAAGTACTGTGTGATGGAAGCTTCACCTGTAGTCACATCAATAGTATAATATACAGAACTAAAGTACTGGTTGATGGAAGGTTCACATCAATAGTATAATATACAGAACTAAAGTACTGGTTGATGGAAGCTTCACCTGTTCACATCAGTAATATAATATACAGGACTAAAGTACTGTGTGATGGAAGCTTCACCTGTTCACATCAGTAATATAATATACAGAACTAAAGTACTGTGTGATGGAAGCTTCTCCTGTTCACATCAGTAATATAATATACAGAACTAAAGTACTGTGTGATGGAAGCTTCACCTGTTCACATCAGTAATATAATATACAGAACTAAAGTACTGTGTGATGGAAGGTTCACCTGTTCACATCAGTAATATAATATACAGAACTAAAGTACTGTGTGATGGAAGCTTCACCTGTTCACATCAGAACTAAAGTACTGTGTATAATATACAGAACTATAATATACAGAACTAAAGTACTGTGTGATGGAAGGTTCACCTGTTCACATCAATAGTATAATATACAGAACTAAAGTACTGTGTGATGGAAGCTTCACCTGTTCACATCAGTAATATAATATACAGGAAGGACTAAGGTACTGTATCCTAGAGCTTCACATCAACTTCCTGAAAGGCTGTTTGGTTGTCAAGACAACAATCTTTAAAAGTGTCTGATTTGATCAGAAACAATCTCCAAAAGAACAGATTGTCCCTGTCCTCCTCTGCTATTTGATCCTATACTGTCATCACCATTCATCACCACTACCGTCTATATGACATGTCCTCTATATCGGTGGTTCTCAACTGGTTTTGCCTCTGGACCCAAGTTGGACCAGGTTGTCTCATTCGTGAGCCAATATTGAAACTGCGAAAAACAATCTCCAAAATACTATCCGGAAAGCTATTTTTAATGCTATGTTGATGAAGAATGTTAGTAAGCACACTGGTTTGAGACCACAGAATCAACCCAATCTGCTAAATAGTGCTGCTAATAGCTCTATATTAAAAAAAAAAAATCAGACAATAAATTATTTTAAAAAACGTAGGTTCATTATTATTTCTACACACTTTCTACCTGTCTGAAGCTAGTAGTTTAGGTTCAGACTGGAGTATGTTTTCAATGGAATCCTTCCGCGACCCAAATTTGACCCCCCAGTTGAGAATCACTGCTCTAGATCATAAGACTCAAGTCCACGTAGAAAACGTAAGCAATTTAGAAACACAAGCTTTCAAATCATTAGCTTTGTCCATCCTGAAGTGATTATATTCAATGCATCACAAATGATATATCCAAAAAGGTGCGGAACTTTGAACGCACCTGAACTCAACAGCATCCCTCAACACACACTCCACACACACATTCATCTTGGAATCTGGAAAATTAGGTTACAAATCCCCCTAACCCTTGTAGAAGCACCACAAGAACCCCTTCTGATAACAAATATGTCACTCTGGATAAGAGCGTCTGCTAAATGACTTAAATGTAAATGTAAATGATGAAGCAAAGGTTAAAATGAACACTCACATCCTGTCAGTCCTATCTCCTTTCTCCCGGGAAGGCGTGTTTAAATCGACTAGTCCCTCCACCACGTCTTCTAGACTCCTCCTGGTCCTGATGCTGTAACAGCATATCCCTTCCAACCCAGACCATCTTGTCTTTACTCTGGCAGCCACAGACCTGTCAGCAGTGAATATGTGTGTCCACACGTGTGTACGCAGCAAATGTCCACAATTCCAAGAATTTTAAGTAGGTGCTGCTCAGTCTTCAGTAACATATACCTGCAGCTTCCAGGAACACACACACTCTGGTGGGGCCCCTCCCACCATCCACACAAGCGTTCCACATCTGTTCGGTCGCTCCACAGGTAATCCAGACACACCTGTTGTTCTCTATAAGAGATACAGACAGGGGAGTGGAGAGAGAGAAAGACAGAAGAGTGGAGAGAGAGAAAGACAGGATAGTGAGAGAAAGACAGGATAGTGAATAAGAGAGACAGACAGGAGGTGAGAGAGAGACAGGGGAGTAGTGTGAGAGACATACAAGAGAGTGGAGAGACACAGCCAGGAGAGTGAATAAGAGATACAAACAGGAGAGTGGAGAGAGAGACAAACAGGAGAGTGGAGAGAGAGACAAACAGGAGAGTGGATAAGAGATACAGACAGGAGAGTGAATAAGAGATACAGACAGGAGAGTGAATAAGAGAGACAGACAGGAGAGTGAATAAGAGATACAGACAGGAGAGTGAATAAGAGATACAAACAGGAGAGTGGAGAGAGAGACAAACAGGAGAGTGAATAAGAGATACAGACAGGAGAGTGAATAAGAGATACAGACAGGAGAGTGAATAAGAGATACAAACAGGAGAGTGAATAAGAGATACAGACAGGAGAGTGAATAAGAGATACAGACAGGAGAGTGAATAAGAGATACAGACAGGAGAGTGAATAAGAGATACAGACAGGAGAGTGAATAAGAGATACAAACAGGAGAGTGAATAAGAGATACAGACAGGAGAGTGAATAAGAGATACAGACAGGAGAGTGAATAAGAGATACAGACAGGAGAGTGAATAAGAGATACAGACAGGAGAGTGAATAAGAGATACAAACAGGAGAGTGAATAAGAGATACAGACAGGAGAGTGAATAAGAGATACAGACAGGAGAGTGAATAAGAGATACAGACAGGAGAGTGAATAAGAGATACAGACAGGAGAGTGAATAAGAGATACAGACAGGAGAGTGAATAAGAGATACAGACAGGAGAGTGAATAAGAGATACAGACAGGAGAGTGAATAAGAGATACAAACAGGAGAGTGGAGAGAGAGACAAACAGGAGAGTAGAGAGAGAAAGACAGGAGAGTAGAGAGAGACAAGAGAGTGGAGAGAGAGCAGAAAATAGAGATGGTGAGTGAGGGGAGGTAGAATGAAAGAGAGCAGATCAGAGATCACAGAGAGGTAGAGCAGAAAGTAAGCAGATCAGAGCACAGAGATAGAGAGCGAGCCCAGTAGCAGCAGCAACAACCATCTCTGAGAGTTGTGGCAGCAGAACTGGTGTGTCTCCTCAAGCCTCTGTTGCCTTTTATATCCTGTTCCTCATACAGTCCTGACGCTCTGGCTTTTACCCTTCCCTGGGAGCACCAGCATGAATATATTATTATCAACACAAAGGCCTGCTTATTGTTTATGAATTACCAGCCTTCCTGGCAACAAAGGCTATTTTCATAAGAAAACTCCATTTCATTTCAGCTCCAATTTGATTACCAGTGAAAGAAAAGGAGCCCTTTGGTCGAACCCCCAAAGGATTGTTCTTTTTTATTCATGCCCATTGAATTGGGCTTTATTGCTTTTCTTTACAGAGCTGACGTGGAAAGCTTTTAGAGTAAACCATTGACTAAAAATTATTGCTCTGCTATTTTGTACAATAACAGAGTCTAAGAGAAGAGCATTCAGTCTTTGCCCGTCCTTTGTCGTTTTTCCTCCCTTTCTCTCTTTTTTTTTTGTTGAAAATTGCAAAGGCTGGAAATTAATGACAGGGCTGTGGAGAGAGAGAGAGAGAGAGAGAGAGAGAGAGAGAGAGAGAGAGAGAGAGAGAGAGAGAGAGAGAGAGAGAGAGACTAGCTCGGGCTTCTACAATACATGTCAAATCTAAATGATCACTAGCCATTGAACAGAGCCAGTGTAAAGAAGCCAGGAACAAGTCGAGGAGTGTGTGTGTGTGTATATGCACATGGAGGGTGTACCCAGCTGATTGATTCAGGCCTCTAAAAATAAAGACACCTTGATGGTTTCAGAGCTGCCCAATTGGCTGAGGCCCATTGTAAGATGGCTGCAGTGACTTGCTGTCACTTTCATTCTGTACAGAACTATTGATGGCAGACAATCTGCTGCTCTCAGCCTAGACAATACCCCCTATTGCCGTAGGACTATAGGGCTGTATAGGTGGATGGAGGGAGCTGACAAGACTACCATTACACTATGGGCATACTGTAAGACTTGAACATTTGACTTGACCCAAAGGCCTAAGCTATCATGAGGATGATATAACAGGATGTGTAGAACATGTAACTACCTCACCTAGCAGTTTCCATAATGCCTGTATAATAACAGTTCATTGACTATCTTTATTTTACACACGTGTTGGACGTTACATCAGCTCTGTGGTGGGCAGAACTCAGACTGGGCTGAAAAGGGACGGATCGCAGCAGGAACAATTACTGATCTTTGTCATATGAGTGTTGAATGCATGTGAGAGATACACTTTCCCTTTTTGCCAGCTACCTCACCTGCTTCACCCCCTGCCCTTCAGTTGAGTGTAGGACTGTGTCCCAAATCCAATAGTCTATAATAGCTCCCTAATGTCTCATCCTCTCCATCTGCACTGAAACAAACTGGATGACAGGTGAAAGCTACTTCCTGGTAATCTTCCAGGATAGTGCTTTCACCCAGTCTTTGTTTTCACATAAAATATGAAAGGAGGCAAGGAGATGCAGCCACTTTAGACTATTGGACACCTTCGGTCAGAGATCTTGGCTCTCTGTGATCTTTGTCATAATCTTCACCCAAGGCTTAAACAAAAACAGGCTTCAGCCTACTTAAGATCATCCAGTTGTTTCCTAACTCTAAAGGTACCAGGTACAGTAGGCTGGTCCACACTCAATCCCCTTGTTCCCATACTCATTATGAACCCCTCCTGGCACATCCAAGCGATCACCGCGTTTGATCTGCACTCTAAAAAGATACATTAGATGCTCTTTTCCATTTTTCTGCAGCGCTTTTGTGTTTGTGTAAGAATATTTAACGGTAGACAAAAGGTGACTTATCAATTATTCATTCACCATCAAGGCCCAGGCTGGCATTCTGAAAGGAGCTGACATTTCAGACTTTTCACCAACATCTGCAAAATTATATCCTTTCCATTGTAAGTCAATGAAGTAGAGTCATCGCCCCCATAAAAGGCAGTAAATTGCCTTGTCACTTTAATAAGGCCATCTTTATACAACCTCCACTCTCTCCACTGCCTGCTGCTATGAAGGGACTGAATGTGCAGCACTATCGCTTTTCAGTTCACTGCTTTTGTCTTTCTATGGCTTGCATATGCATGTCTTTTAGAATGATAGAAATAAGGACTAGACATAGGAACCAGGAAGTAGTCTAGATATGGAAGCCAACATTGGGAGTTTCATTCAGCTACTTCCTGAAGAACTGAAACTTAGTCTAATTCCCAGACAACTCTGCTATCACTTCTTGCGGAGGTGAAAACATGTCTGGAAATCAGCATAATCTGTCAGTTCAAGACGTGGGGTGTTATTCACCTCCCATGCATTGAAAACAGAGCCTGTCTGAATTGAGCACCAGCCAGGAGAACAGCACAGTGAGGAACTGTCATGCCGAAACAACCACCATTGAACCCCGGCCACAGTCTCTGCTTTAGTGAAACCGTAGACAGACTACTAGTTAAGATCCTCATCAGTTCTTTATGCACCACAGACAGCCTGGAGATCCAGTGCTATTCTAATCAGGGGCAGACAGGTAACATTTAGCCTCTGCTGTCTGTCTAGTGGGCAGGCCACCACCACTGGCTGCTCCAGAGCTTTGTCCTCATGTAAATGTCTACTAGATGTCATTCTCTCTCCAAATGTCATCCCTCGCTTCTGCACAAACAAAAGGAAGGAAGGAGGAAGCGTTCAGCCCCATCCGTCCGACTACGTATCCCCGCGCTCTGCTCCGACGGGGTGTCCGCCCGGCGATTAAATCTCCCACAATTCCGTTGTCTCTGTGGACCTGTGAGGTTTTATGATTCAGACCGCTTTGTTTGTTATAATGGTGTTGGGAGTGGAGACTGCTGTGGTGGTGTGTTGTTGGGGAAACAGTAGAACTAGCCTCTGTGAGCTGAATAGATTCATTGTTACATCCGAGTTGTATCCGTTTTACTGTTTTCACTGCTCTTAAAATGGCATCTTCTCTTTATGATACAGAGAGATGATTGACTAGATTTCACTTACAGGGACAGGCAACTCCAGTCTTGGATGGATGCAGTGTGTGCAGGTTTTTATTCCAGCCCAGCTCTAATGCACCTGACCAAACTAAACCGGCAACCATGATGAGATGATATTTGAATCAAGTGTGCCAGACAGTGCAGGGTTGGAACAAAACTATCCCAACTGAGCATCAAACCATCAAAGGCTGTCCACGATGGCTTCAATCACAGCCCAAACCTTTATTCTCTCTTCACTCTCTCCCTTCAGCCCAAACCTTTATTCTCTCTTCACTCTCTCTCTTCAGCCCAAACCTTTATTCTCTCTCTTCAGCCCAAACCTTTATTCTCTCTTCACTCTCTCCCTTCAGCCCAAACCTTTATTCTCTCTTCACTCTCTCCCTTCAGCCCAAACCTTTATTCTCTCTTCACTCTCTCCCTTCAGCCCAAACCTTTATTCTCTCTTCACTCTCTCCCTTCAGCCCAAACCTTTATTCTCTCTTCACTCTCTCTCTTCAGCCCAAACCTTTATTCTCTCTTCACTCTCTCCCTTCAGCCCAAACCTTTATTCTCTCTTCACTCTCTCCCTTCAGCCCAAACCTTTATTCTCTCTTCAGCCCAAACCTTTATTCTCTCTTCACTCTCTCCCTTCAGCCCAAAGCTTTATTCTCTCTTCAGCCCAAACCTTTATTCTCTCTTCACTCTCTCCCTTCAGCCCAAACCTTTATTCTCTCTTCACTCTCTCCCTTCAGCCCAAATCTTTATTCTCTCTTCACTCTCTCCCTTCAGCCCAAACCTTTATTCTCTCTTCACTCTCTCCCTTCAGCCCAAACCTGGATTACTGTGAAACAATGAGGCTGTGAGCAGGACAGTCACAATGGTGGAATTAACGTGGGGGGACTTACCGCCGGCTTATGCCAAGACAAAAGGTGGGCACAGTCGTCAAAGGTTTCCAGCCGTTTGAATACCCCCCCCCACCACATAAAGGAAGCTTTGTCACATGGACCCTCCACAATAGAATGGGCTTCGCTCAGGCCAGATACGCCACATTGCCAACAGAACACTAGGACACAACCTCACCTGATGGTACAGTGCTGAAACCTGTGGAACAACAGGGCCAGTTGTACCTACAGTTGGTAGCTGTGTTGAGAGGTGCAATGACTGAGGGGTTATACTGTAGGCAATGTTCCTTCAAAATACATTTCAGCACTGAGCAAATTTCAGGTCTGCTGACTTGAACATTGTGAAAATTCAGTGCAACTTCCAGCACGTTTACTGTGGACATTGAAGCAATACATGCTTTAAGTTACACTGTTAAATTAGGTTACTGTGGCTATTTGATCATCATTTAGGCCTACCAGAGTGGCCTACCATCAAAAACAAGAGAATTGCATCCCATAACATTTTAACATGGAAATAGCTGTTCCATTATTCAACCTACAGTAGAAGGTGGTGTGCTGTTCAATGTAGACCTACATTCCATGAGACTTAAAACATATTTTAAAAAACATGCATGCATGCCTTGACAATTAACATGTTTATTCACTTATCCTTCCAACGAGGTCACCGTCACCATTCCTGGACTGTTTATAGTACATTTCCACGTGAATCTACCACTGACAGGTATCCAATGATAACTGTCTGATTCATTTGAAGATAAAGTGACAGCACTTTGCAGGACAAAGGATCCATCACTTTTAGGTCATTTAGCACACACTTATGCAGAGGCAACGTACAGCCAGCGCTTTCAACTAAGATGGGTAAAACAACACGTCAGTCATCGCAAGTATTCAGATACACACGAGATTCAGTTTACTGGTTTAATTCAGAGACAAGTTGAGAAGAGTGAGAGAGACGAAGAGGTAATAAATAGAGGATATGGGAGGTTTAACTGAACAAAAGACTTAAGGAGTTCATAATACACTTCAGTCAATTTCATTTAAATACATCAATTACAGACATAATATAGAATCTGAAATAGTTAGATAAGTAGTTTACATTAGTGTTCATCATTGGAATCAATATTGCATTGGAATATTTGACTTATTTTAAACTGAAGAGCCTGAAAGAGATAAGCTGCTATCATGGAATAGTTTCCCCAAGGCACATTTCATGATATTAATTTGAGACGCTACATTTAGTTTCTGTACAAATCATAGGTGACAAAGAAGTAGAAATACAGTGTTTTCAGGAAAGCATTAAAATAGAAAGTCCATTATCCAGTAAAATAACAGTAACAAACAAGAAATAGGTCATCCAGAATACTTCAAATCATCATCATCAGAAAGCTAGAAAAATCACCTGAAAACGTTCCAGTATTGGATTGCTCAGGTTTCCATGGAAACATGCAGAATGAGCTAGAGGTTATGCTGTTCTGTGTGTTGGCCATAGGTTCCTACAAGGCTCAGAGGAATGGGCAGGGAGATGCTCCAGAGTGGGGTAAGAGGGTGGGGGTGTTGGGGAGCTTGGCAGCAGGGTAATGGAGGCAGTGACAAAATCATCATCAGTCAAAATTGTCTGGGTTGCATCTCAATAGTCTACCGTGGCTACCTTTCCTCATCTTTCATCTGCAAAAAACTGGACAGGTGGAAGGAAATATATTTGTAGGCACTAGGGACCTACTGCACATATCAGTGCAGATCAACAAAGATGAGAAGAGCAAACCAGGTATCTTCACTAGTGTGATTGTTCCAGCCTCTTTCCAATCCCAGATCAACAGAGGTCCATGCCACAGCCAATAGTCTTCCAGAGTGATTCAGGGACACTATGTTGCTGTTTTGACTTTGGACCACACCCAGTCTCTTACAACAGTGACAGATCAGTGTTCCACAGTGTCAGTTCACAGTGTTACATCAGATAGCTTTGTGGTTAACAATTTTGGTCCAGTCACGATGGAGCCCGAACTCAGCCATGTTGATGCGATGTCACCTGAGTATTCACAGGTTGGTCTCGTCCCAGGTGGGGTCGTTCATGTTCTTCAGGACTCTCCTCAGGATCTTCTCCAGTTCCTTCCTGGCTTTCTGCTCTTCATCCAGGGTCCTCCTCATCTTCTTGTTGTCCTGTTTGGGGGGGGAACAAAGATTGCCGCTGGATCTTAGAAAAGGCTCTAAATCGCACATGCCTGGAATGAACAGAGCTCTGGTTCTGGGATGTATATGCTTAGAGTTTTGTCATAGAGAGCCTCTAATTGATTCATTATGATGCCGATGCTGTATGACTGACATGCTATTTGATGTGACGGCTTCAGAGAATGCTAAAACGTGCCAACTCTCCTGAACGCTCACCTGTTTCAGCTCCTGCACTTCATCCTTCAGCCCATACACCGTGTCTACTAGAGTCCTAAGGCAGACAGACACGTTAGTTAACCAACCCAACCACAGCTCACCATTATCAATAAACCCCATTAGGGAACATATAAACTTCTGAACGTGTGAAGTGAAGAGTTGTCCCAATCTAACGCACTGGTAGTTCAGGGAGGAATGTAGTGCTTACTTCTCCTCGATGACAGTCTGTCCGTTGCTCTTGGTCTCCTCCACGATGATCTTCTCCTCCTCAGGGAAGAGCATGTGCACACCTGACTTCTCCCTGGATCCTGATTGGTAAAACAAGACCGTCAGCAGAGCACATTGGTCGATGGACGGGATGACTTATTGACTGATTGAGGGAGGGTGACCTTTCCGTAGAGGTTTGAAACACTAAGGCTGTAGCTCAATAGTTCAAACTAGCCTCTTCTCCTTGTGTGCTGTCCCCCCTGATCACAGTCCTTTAGTAGCCCTTTCAGTTATCAGCGGCAATGAAGGAAAAGACGACAAGGAGGCCATTTTAGAGTATTAGGATACAGCCCAAACCAGATTCAGATAAGCGGCCTGTCAAAGGGGTCCTATGGAGGGATCAGGACAGGTGTGGGTAGAGGAGGAGAACTTGAACTGGCAAATCAAGTCTCCCTCTCATCTACCATTTATCCATACAGGAGATTCCATTGAGATTCAATATCTCTGTTCTCCAAGGAAGATCTAAGCTATGACAGCAGCATATTGACTCATCATTTTAATGATTGTAACATGACACCAGGTCCTTTGAAGCTGTTAATAGTTGAGAACAGAAGGGAGGCTGAGGATCATTTCCTTTGTCCACAGAGGTCTTTTGATGGGAGAAGGGGGTGTGTGCGTGTATACTACCGTTAAAAAGTTTGGGGTCACTTAGAAAAGTCCTTGTTTTTAACTTCAAATTGATCAGAAATACAGTGTAGACATTGTTAATGTTGTAAATGACTATTGTAGCTGGAAAACGGACGATTTGTTATGGAATATCTAGAGGCGCGTTATCAGCAACCATCAATCGTGTACCAATGGCAAGTTGTGTTAGCTAATCCAAGTTTATCATTTTTAAAAAGGCTAATTGAGCATTAGAAAACCCTTTTGCAATTATGTTAGCACAGCTAAAAACTGTTCTGATTAAAGAAGCAATAGAAAACTTGTCTTCTTTAGGCTAGTTGAGTATCTGGAGCATCAGCGTGTGGGTTTGATTACAGGCTCAAAGGGCCAGAAACAAATGACTTTCTTCTGAAACTCATCAGTCTATTCTTGTGAGAAATTAAGGCTTTTCCATGGGAGAAATTGCCAAGAAACTGAAGATCTCGTACAACGCTGTGTACTACTCCCTTCACAGAACAGCGCAAACTGTCTAACCAGTAGTGCATGCATGCATGAATACATACAGTGCCTTGCAAAAGTATTTTGTTGCCTTACAACCTGGAAGTAAAATAGATTTTTGTTTCCCAGTCCCTGCCGATGAAAAACATCCCCACAGCATGATGCTGCCGCCACCATGCTTCACTGTGGGGATGGTGTTCTCAAGGTGATGAGAAGTGTTGGGTTTGCGCCAGACATAGCGTTTTCCTTCATAGCCAAAAAGCTCAATTTTTAGTGTCATCTGACCAGAGTACCTTCTTCCATAGGTTTGGAAAGTCTCCCACATGCCTTTTGGCTTTTTTCTGGACACACTTCCATAAAGCCCAACTCTGTGGAGTGTACAGCTTAAAGTGATGCAATGGACAGATACTCCAATCTCTGCTGTGGTGCTTTGTAGTTCCTTCAGGGTTATTTTTGGTCTCTGTTTCCCCTCTGATTAATGCCCTCCTTGCCTGGTCTGTGAGTTTTGGTGGGCAGCCCTCTCTTGACAGGTTTGTTGTGGTGCCATATTCTTTCAATTTTTTAATAATGGATTCCGTGGGATGTTCAAAGTTTCAGATATTTTTTATAACTCAACCCTGATCTGTACTTCTCCACAACTTTGTCCCCGACCTGTTTGGAGAGCTCCTTGGTCTTCATAGTTCCACTTGCTTGGTGGTGCCCCTTGCTTAGTGGTGCCCCTTGCTTAGTGGTGCCCCTTGCTTAGTGGTGCCCCTTGCTTAGTGGTGCCCCTTGCTTGGTGGTGCCCCTTGCTTGGTGGTGCCCCTTGCTTGGTGGTGCCCCTTGCTTAGTGGTGCCCCTTGCTTGGTGGTGCCCCTTGCTTGGTGGTGCCCCTTGCTTGGTGGTGCCCCTTGCTTAGTGGTGCCCCTTGCTTAGTGGTGCCCCTTGCTTGGTGGTGCCCCTTGCTTAGTGGTGCCCCTTGCTTAGTGGTGCCCCTTGCTTAGTGGTGCCCCTTGCTTAGTGGTGCCCCTTGCTTAGTGGTGTTGCAGACTCTGGGACCTTTCAGAACAGGTGTATGTATACTGAGATCATGTGACCCTTAGATTGCACACAGGTGGACTTTAACTAATTATGTGACTTCTGAAGGTAATTGGTTGCACCAGATGGTATTTAGGGGCTTCATAGCCAAAAGGGGTGAACACATCTGCACGCACTTTCCCTTTTTTGTTGTTGTTTTAAACAAACTATTTTTTCATTTCACTTTACTCATTTGGACTATTTTGTGTATGTCCAATACATGAAACATTTGCGTACTGATTGTGGCCTAGCCAGCAATGGGGTTCCAAAACTACGATGAAAGAAAATCATATTTCAAAATAAAATAGTTTATTAAAAAAGGTGTGGGGGAGCGGGATATATGGGAGGAGCGACTGTAGCTCTTACGAGAAACGGAGGAGGTCCTGTAACTACTGGCGGTCCAAATACTGTCATAATCCGAGTCCTCTGATAGGTCAGACCAGGGCTCGGTCCCTCTGGACAGGCTGCTACGGCAACCTATAGTGTCCACACTGGACCGGTCAACTGGCTCGGCCAGCACGTGGTTATGCATCAAATCAGTACCCTGCCATGCTGGAACGAGGAGGGGGGGTGGATCAAACCATACGGAACGAGGAGGGGGAGTGGATCAAACCATAATAAAGCGGTGTGTGGGGGGGGGGTTGTGGAGAGAGGGATCCATAATAATAGGACAAATAATATAAAGGTATATTTAAAATGAGGAGGGATGGTGGGGTTATGGATGTAAATATATATATATATATATATTTATTTTTAAAGGGAGAGGACACAAAATAGACAAACCAAAAGGAGGAGGAACAGAGCGGAGAATAACAGAATGCAAAGGGGATGAGGGGAGAGAAAAGAAACAGGAGAGAACATAGTTAGAGAGAGAGGAGACAACACTGAACTATGAGTAGCAATAGACTAAAAGGACAGTTGAATCTAAACAGTTATCCAGAACCTGTGAAGTCTTAGAACTAATCTGGACATGGTTCATGTTAGTACAGAAATAAAAGACAGGCTTCGGAGAAGTCAAATGACACCAAAGACTAGTTGGTATTGGTTGAAGTATTGAGTCTCTGACAGGTTGTGTGTTTGCGGAATAGTCTTACTTGAGTTGAGTGTCTGTCGTGTTTTGGCGCTGGTGCAGTAGGCCTCGATCACTTTCAGGATCTGGGCATCCTCCTCCAGAGCTGCAGTACTCTTCCTGGAAGCAAAGTCCTCATCTGAAGGTTTCCTCTCAGGCTTCCGTTTAGGCAGCAGCTTCTTCATACTCTTAGGACTTTTACTCAGATCCTAGAGAGGGAGATAAAAAGAGGAAGAGAGAGGCTCTCTTAGAACCCTAGAGGTGGGCTATTTTATTGATAAAGGCATCATCTCTAGAAACTGTGCTAGCTATTACTGTTTGGAACCTATTCCCTCTTAGACAAAAGGCCCAGGACCATACCTCTTTATAGCAGAGTGCTGCCGAGGGCTTAAGTGGGGGCGCGGGGCGGAGGCAGCTGAGGCTCCAGGGTTTGGGGGTGCTGGGGGGCTCCAGGGGACCCCACATGGGGGGGGTTTGAGGGACCCCGTGGGAGGAGGGGTGGGGTAAGGTGTGGTAGGCAGGGCCCGCAGATACACCCCTACTCTCTGAGTGTCTGGAGGGGGTCAGGGGATGGGACGGGAGCTGGGGGAGAGAGAAAGGGGGAGAGAGAACAGAGGGAAGAAGTTTAAGACGGGTACAAAAAAATAAAGAGTATATCATATATACAGAAGCATTTCTTGGAGTGAAATGATGCTTACTACGTTCATTACCAAGTGGGAAGGTGGTAACCGATTAATCGTTATGGCCGATTAATTGGGGCCAATTTCAAGTTTCATAAATCGGCCGCTGATTTAGGCCGATTAAATTGCAATCCACGAGGAAACTGCGTGGCAGGCTGACCACCTGTTACACGAGCGCAGCGTCAAAAGGAGGCAAGGTAAGTTGCCAGCTAGCATTAAACTTATCTTATAAAAAACAAACTTCACATAACTACATATATGTTTTTTTTATTTTATTTTTTTATTTCACCTTTATTTAACCAGGTAGGCTAGTTGAGAACAAGTTCTCATTTGCAACTGCGACCTGGCCAAGATAAAGCATAGCAGTGTGAACAGACAACACAGAGTTACACATGGAGTAAACAATTAACAAGTCAATAACATAGTAGAAAAGAAAGAGTCTATATACATTGTGTGCAAAAGGCATGAGGAGGTAGGCGAATAATTACAATTTTGCAGATTAACACTGGAGTGATAAATGATCAGATGGTCATGTACAGGTGTGCAAAAGAGCAGAAAAGTAAATAAATAAACAGTATGGGGATGAGGTAGGTAAAATTGGGTGGGCTATTTACCGATAGACTATGTACAGCTGCAGCCATCGGTTAGCTGTTCAGATAGCTGATGTTTGAAGTTGGTGAGGGAGATAAGTCTCCAACTTCAGCGATTTTTGCAATTTGTTCCAGTCACAGGCAGCAGAGAACTGGAACGAAAGGCGGCCAAATGAGGTGTTGGCTTTAGGGTTGATCAGTGAGATACACCTGCAGGAGCGCGTGCTACGGGTGGGTGTTGCCATCATGACCAGTGAACTGAGATAAGGCAGAGCTTTACCTAGCATGGACTTGTAGATGACCTGGAGCCAGTGGGTCTGGCGACTAATATGTAGCGAGGGCCAGCCGACTAGAGCATACAGGTCGCAGTGGTGGGTGGTATAAGGTGCTTTAGTAACAAAACGGATGGCACTGTGATAAACTGCATCCAGTTTGCTGAGTAGAGTATTGGAAGCTATTTTGTAGATGACTTCGCCGAAGTCGAGGATCGGTAGGATAGTCAGTTTTACTAGGGTAAGTTTGGCGGCGTGAGTGAAGGAGGCTTTGTTGCGGAATAGAAAGCCGACTCAAGATTTGATTTTAGATTGGAGATGTTTGATATGAGTCTGGAAGGAGAGTTTACAGTCTAGCCAGACACCTAGGTACTTATAGATGTCCACATATTCTAGGTCGGAACCATGACATTACTAGGTTAACTAGCTTGCCCTGCGTTGCATATAATCAATGCAGTGCCTGTTAATTTATTATCGACTCACAGCCTATTTCAACTTCGCCAAACGGGTGATGATTTAACAAAAGCGCACTTAAGAAAAAAGCACATTCGTTGCACAAATGTACCCAACTATAAACGTCAATTCCTTTCTTAAAATCAATACACAGAAGTAAATATTTTTTTAAAACCTGCATATTTAGTTCAAATAAATGCATGTTAGCAGGCAATATTAACTAGGGAAATTGTGTCACTTCTCTTGCGTTCAGTGCACCTGGCTCATAGCGAACGGTGTTTCTTCCTAACAAAGACCGTAATTAATTTGCCAGAATTGTATGTAATTATGACATAACATTGAAGGTTGTGCAATGTAACAGCAATATTTAGACTTACGGTTTCCACCCGTTAGATAAAATACAGAATGGTTCTGTATTTCACTGAAAGAATAAACTTTGTTTTCAAAATGATAGTTTCCAGATTTGACCATTATTAATGTCTAAGGCTCATATTTCTGTGTGTTTATTATAATTAATTCTATGATTTGATAGAGCAGTCTGACTGAGCGGTGGTAGGCAGCAGCGGGTTCGTAAGCATTCAAACAGCACTTTAGTGCATTTTGCAAGCAGCTCTTAGCAATGCTTGAGGCAAAGCGCAATTTATGACTTCAAGTCTATCAACTCCCGAGATTAGGCTGGCAATACTGAAGTACCAATAAGAACATCCAATAGTCAAAGGTATATACAAATAGTATAGAGAAATAGTTGATGCGTCATAATTCCTATAACTACAACCCAAAACTTCTTAACTGGGAATATTGAACCACCAGCTTTCATGTTCTCATGTTCTGAGCAAGGAACTTAAACGTTAGCTTTTTTAAATGGAACATATTGCACTTTTACTTTCTTCTCCAACACTTTGTTTTTGCATTATTTATACCAAATTGAACATGTTTCATTATTTATTTGAGACTAAATAGATTTAATTTATGTACTAAGTTAAAATAAAATGGTTCATTGTTCATTCAGTATTGTTGCAATTGTCATTATTATAAATATATATTACAAAAAAATAAAAAAAATCATACAAAAAAAATTCCTCCAATAATCGGTTTCGGTTTCAGCGTTGAAAAATCATAACCGGTCGACCTCTAGTAATAACCAGTTGTAAAGAAGAGTTGGATGCATTCAATGCTTTGAACTCTGAGAATCGCTGCCTGGCTAACGGGCAAACAATATGCTTCAACCATAAATTAAAAGAACAGCTAGCAAGCTTGTAAACAAATTATCGTGTTCAAAAACTATATTAATAGATTTATAAAAAGTAATGTTTTATTGTTGCATTTAACTGCTGAAAAAGCTATAACAGAGGTAATTTCCTCAGTATGTGACATCAAAGTTCAACATGTGGGAGAGGTCCGTGATGATAGACGAGTTTCCCACTAAGGGGGGCATTCATTCATGTTCCGGAGTTCTAAATTGAGCAGCTGCTGAAAAATGAGCTCCTGTATATATTGAGATTTAAATGTTTTTTTAGAGTGAAGTACATCGAAAAAATCAAGAGAAAACTGCAAGACTCAATAGAAGACAAAACAAGGAACAAACCAAAAAAGACAGGCTTTTGAAAAGTAACTATTTTTCATAAAATTGTACAGTTATCTTAGCTAGCTGAATTGCTAGCAGAATTGTTTACTTGTTGCTAAGCAGTTGCTAGGGACTCTCCTGGAAGAAGCTAGCTAGCTGAATTGCTAGCAGAATTGTTTACTTGTTGCTAAGCAGTTGCTAGGGACTCTCCTGGAAGAAGCTAGCTAGCTTACAAAGAATAACAAAAATATCTAGTTAACAGAAGAAAGGAAGACAAAATAAGGACAAAAGCACAGAAGAAAAAGGAAAAGAAAGAGGACAACAAAGTGAAACAGTCAGCACTTCTATTGCAACTTCGTATTTCGTCGTCCTAACGTAGTCTACACTGCTATCTGCCCAGCAGCTAGCCAGCTAGCAAACGTCCACCGTCTACCGAATAGCAGCACTGTAGAAACTATTACACTCAACTGAACGACTTGATTAGTGTAGTGTTAGCTAGCTACATAGTTGTCTTTGCTGTCTTCGTATCCAAGATAATTGTGTAGTTTAGAGCGTGTAGTCTTAGAGTAATTATCTTAATTTACCGAGGTTAGCTAGCCAGCTATTTGTCGTCCTTAACGTAGGAGACACTGCTAGCTAGCCAACAGCTAGCCAACGTCTACTGAATAGAACCTCCGCACTCAACAACCCGGTCGCATTCCGCTTCGCTCCACAGGTAGCATCACATTTTCATTTCATTACAGCACAACGGTTTGATTTGTTTGATCGTAGCTAGCTACATAGCTAGCTACATAGCCGTCTGTGTATCAAAGATAATTGTGTAGTCTAGAGCGATTTTCTAGGTTAGCTAGCCAGCTATTGTCGTTCTTTTTAACGCAACGTAACGTAATCAACACTGCTAGCTAGCCAGCTAGCCCCCGAATAGCAGCACTGTAGAAACTATTACACTCAACGGAACGACTTGATTAGTGTAGTGTCAACAACGTAGCCACTGCCAGCTAGCCTACAAAGTCAACAACGCAGCCACTGCCAGCTAGCCTACTTCAGCAGTACTGTATCATTTTAATAATTTTAGTCAATAAGATTCTTGCTACGTAAGCTTAACTTTCTGAACATTCGAGACGTGTAGTCCACTTGTCATTCCAATCTCCTTGCATTAGCGTAGCCTCTTCTGTAGCCTGTCAACTATGTGTCTGTCTATCCCTGTTCTCTCCTCTCTGCACAGACCATACAAACGCTCCACACCGCGTGGCCGCGGCCACCCTAATCTGGTGGTCCCAGCGCGCACGACCCACGTGGAGTTCCAGGTCTCCGGTAGGTCTCTGCTCTTCTCTGTATCACGGAGGCGCTCCGCACTGCTAAAGCTAACTCTCTCTCCTCTGCTCTCATCCTTCTAGACCTATCGGCTGCCTTCGATACTGTGAACCATCAGATCCTCCTCTCCACCCTCTCCGAGTTGGGCATCTCCGGCGCGGCCCACGCTTGGATTGCGTCCTACCTGACAGGTCGCTCCTACCAGGTGGCGTGGCGAGAATCTGTCTCCTCACCACGCGCTCTCACCACTGGTGTCCCCAGGGCTCTCTTCTAGGCCCTCTCCTATTCTCGCTATACACCAAGTCACTTGGATCTGTCATAACCTCACATGGTCTCTCCTATCATTGCTATGCAGACGACACACAATTCATCTTCTCCTTTCCCCCTTCTGATGACCAGGTGGCGAATCGCATCTCTGCATGTCTGGCAGACATATCAGTGTGGATGACGGATCACCACCTCAAGCTGAACCTCGGCAAGACGGAGCTGCTCTTCCTCCCGGGAAGGACTGCCCGTTCCATGATCTCGCCATCACGGTTGACAACTCCATTGTGTCCTCCTCCCAGAGCGCTAAGAACCTTGGCGTGATCCTGGACAACACCCTGTCGTTCTCAACTAACATCAAGGCGGTGGCCCGTTCCTGTAGGTTCATGCTCTACAACATCCGCAGAGTACGACCCTGCCTCACACAGGAAGCGGCGCAGGTCCTAATCCAGGCACTTGTCATCTCCCGTCTGGATTACTGCAACTCGCTGTTGGCTGGGCTCCCTGCCTGTGCCATTAAACCCCTACAACTCATCCAGAACGCCGCAGCCCGTCTGGTGTTCAACCTTCCCAAGTTCTCTCACGTCACCCCGCTCCTCCGCTCTCTCCACTGGCTTCCAGTTGAAGCTCGCATCCGCTACAAGACCATGGTGGTTGCCTACGGAGCTGTGAGGGGAACGGCACCTCAGTACCTCCAGGCTCTGATCAGGCCCTACACCCAAACAAGGGCACTGCGTTCATCCACCTCTGGCCTGCTCGCCTCCCTACCACTGAGGAAGTACAGTTCCCGCTCAGCCCAGTCAAAACTGTTCGCTGCTCTGGCCCCCCAATGGTGGAACAAACTCCCTCACGACGCCAGGACAGCGGAGTCAATCACCACCTTCCGGAGACACCTGAAACCCCACCTCTTTAAGGAATACCTAGGATAGGATAAAGTAATCCTTCTCACCCCCCTTAAAAGATTTAGATGCACTATTGTAAAGTGGCTGTTCCACTGGATGTCATAAGGTGAATGCACCAATTTGTAAGTCGCTCTGGATAAGAGCGTCTGCTAAATGACTTAAATGTAAATGTAAATTCAGATGGACATTTCCCAGTGGTATGGTCATATTTACAAATGTACAAGATGTTATGAACACAGCATTATCATTTCCATTCATTTGGGATTTAAACCTGCAAATATCCTAATCCATGTACCTGGATCTACACAAGAAAAATGACATACAAATGTCGATACCTATCCCTTTAACTGACAGTCAGACTGGAGAGGTTGGGGGTGTTACCGTGTGGCAGGGGACAGACTGGGGCTTGGCGGTTGGTGTGGTCATGATCACGGAGGGGGCGTTTCTGATCTGAGTGTGTCTCGACAGATGCTCCACCCACTCCTGCAAATCCTGCTGGTTGTTACACACCACCTGCATCCGCTCACACGTACTGCCTGTAACACACACAAAGTCTTGTTTAACTAACCTTGTGGGGACACAATTTATTCCCATTCAAAATTATATTTTTGCCGAACCCCTAACCTCAACCCCTAGAAATAGCCTTTTTCCTTCGGATCCCCACAAGTATAGTTAAACATGTCTCCACACACACACACACACACACACACACACACACACACACGTGTTTACAGACATTACCCTTAATTTGAGCTGTTTAAACTCCACTAGTAAAATAACTGTAAACGTACCTGATATTTCGAAAGCGTTTTTGACCAACTCACAATCTTCTATCCTTGAGATAAGCATTCCTGTCAATGGCAGCTTATCCTTTAAAGCAAATCAACAAACAAGTTACACAAACCTTCAGTGTTTACACACTTAAGGGCACTATAAAATCAGTTAGATTTTTGCCTGATTCAGTTTCTTCTTTTTTTGGGGGTGGGGGGGAGAACCCCAAAGCATTTGATGTTCTAAGTCTGTAACAATGCTTAAAACACATCAGGAGACCACTTGGTCTGGAGGAATTTTTTATTTATTTTTTAGATTGATTTTGGGGTGTAATTACCCTTTAACTGCTCACTAGCCAGAGATAGTTGTTTGGTTAGGATGCTTCTGTAGCACTCATGTGATTGCAAAGTCTGCTAAACAAATGGCCACTGGATTGATGCAAATAGTCATGATATCATTCTGCCAGGTAGGCAGGCATATGCTACCTTGTAGTTAAATGGTCAAATACGAAAAAATCCCTCCAGAATTTTTTTCTGGTTGCTAATATTCCAAGTTCACCTAATTTCAGTTTGTGACAAAACAAGCAATGTGTAGAGAATCATTGTACCATCTAAACCGCTGTGAAATATATTTTCAATAACCAACAATATTGTATTTTCAGCTGTTTGAAGCTGGTGTACAAAACCGAAAGTAAAAACTTTTTTTTTTATTAAAAAAAAATTAAAAAATTACCGGGAAGCATAGAACAGGTATACATACCTCTTCTTAGACATGCTTTCAATGAGATGGACATATCTATAACTCACATTTCTATGTGAATTTGGTTGGGTCATGCAAAAAGTCACATATTGTAGCTTTAACATTTAACTGAGGTTTTTGGGAAAGCCTACCATCAACCAGAAGACAGTTGGCAAAACATTAGCGATTATGCTAATGACTACAATAAGTGGTAGACAAACAGGCACACAGGCATTCCTGTGCCGTTGCCGAAGGAAAATATGAATCACTGATATATTTTATTTATGTCATGATAATCTTGGGCAAATGAATAACTTTCAAAACATTTAGTGGATTTCCTACTAAATAAAATACATTTTTTAATATTGTTGATATCCGTTTTAACATCTTGATTTCAGGATTCCGTCATGTTCTCCACAAAGCAGAATCTAATCTATAGGGCCCTAAATTTTAACAAAGGACAGAGCTAGAACGAGAGAGAGATCCCGACCTGGTAGATGAATCCACTCATTCTGGAGCTGGCAGACAGCAGTAGGAGAACATTTGGGAACAGCAGGAGGTAGAGTTCACGCTTCTCCTAAAGAAGACAAACGCACACTGTTAAGACGTTCCTGGGTGTAGATTATAGATGTGCGTCTTACCTCTGATCCGTGTGTGTGGCAGAGTGTGTGTGACATGTACAGGACAGGGCCCAGGGTTCTGATGTCATCTCCCTCCCAGCGTCTGATCGTCTCAGTTAGAATCTGCAGCTCCAGCTCCTTACGTTTCCTCACCTCCTGACACTGAGCCTGAAGCCATGGAGACACAAACACACACAAATAAAAGGAAGCTGTTTTAGAGTATTGAATCACAATCGATGTGAGAGACAGTGAGCGAGAAACACACACACACACACACACGGAAGATCCAGGCTTGCATAGAAGCCCAAGCCAGGGCACCAAGCCACAGAACAGCAGAGCCAAATCGTGGAGCTCAGAGCCAGGCTAAAGCTTTCCCTCAGCCCAGGATTAGCAAAACTGCACTGCCTGCACACATCAACAAGACAGAGACTATTTAACATGTGAATTTAACCCTGAATAACACTGGATTCCATATACGCTAGTGCTCAAACGTTTGGGGTCACTTAGAAATGTCCTTGTTTAAAAAAAAAAAACAGCACATTTTTTGTCCATTAAAATAACATCAAATTGATCAGAAATACAGTGCAGACATTGTTAATGTTGTAAATGACTATTGTAGCTGGAAACAGCTGATTTAATGGAATACCTACAGAGGACTGTTATCAGCAACCATCACTCGTGTTCCAACGGCACGTTGTGTTAGCTAATCCAAGTTTATCATTTTAAAAGTCTAATTGATCATTAGAAAACCCTTTTGCAATTATGTTAGCACAGCTGAAAACTGTTAGGCTGATGGTATCTGAAGCATCAGCATTTGTGGGTTCGATTACAGGCTCAAAATGGCCAGAAACAAAACTTTTTTCTGAAACTTGTCAGTCTATTCTGGCAGTTTCATTAAATAGTACCTGCCAAACACCAGTCTCAACGTCAACAGTGAAGAGGTGACTCCGGGCTGCTGGTCTTCTAGGCGGAGTTGAAAAAAAAAGCCATATCTCAGACTAGCTAATAAAATCAAAAGATTAAGATGGGCAAAAAAAACACTGACACTGGACAGAGGAACTCTGCCGAGAAGGCCAGCATCCCAGAGTCACCTCTTCACTGTTAAAATGATCAACTTGGATTAGCTACCACAACGTGCCGTTGGAACACGAGTGATGGTTGCTGATAACGGGCCTCTGTAGGTATTCCATTAAAAAAATCAGCTGTTTCCAGCTACAATAGTCATTTACAACATTAACAATGTCTACACTGTATTTCTGATCAATTTGATGTTATTTTAAAATGGACAAAAAAAAAAGTTGTTTTTCTTTAAAAAATAAGGACATTTCTAAGTGACCCCAAACTTTTGAACGGTAGTGTACATCATCAACAAGAGACATGTCAATGTGACCCTTCAACACGGCATAAGTCATTAAACGGAGACAGGGACGGTAAATCTCCGACTTACAGAGAGGCTTTTGAAGGAGGTCAAACACTTCTGGATGTCTGGTCGATCAGGATGATGCTCCTGATGAAGAAGAGGGGGACGATTGATTCATCAGAAGATCACAGGTCTAACAGTCAATATAGTCTACACCTACACAACAAAAAGCATAGTAGTGAAAAAAAGAAGCATAATAGTGAAGACCTCAAAAGTATGAAATTACACATATGGAATCCTGAAATAACTAAAAACAAAAGTGTTAAATGTAAATATATTTGATATTCTTCAAAGTAGCCACCCGGTGCCTAGATGACAGCTTTGCACACTCTTGGTATTCACTCAACCAGCTTCATGAGGTTTCTTCAAGTGCAGTCACAAAAACCATCAAGCGCTATGATGAAACTGGCTCTCATCAGGACAGCCACAGGAAAAGAAGACCCAAAGTTACATCTGCTGCAGAGGACATGTTCATTAGAGTTACCAGCCTCAGAAATTGCAGCCCAAATAAATGCTTCAGAGTTCAAGTAACAGACACATCTCAACATCAACTGTTACGAGGACACCGAGTTAAATCAGGCCTTCATGGTCAAATTGCTGCAAAGAAACCACTACTAAAGGATACCAATAAAAAGGAGACTTGCTTGGGACAAGAAACACGAGCAATGGACATTAGACCGGTGGAAATCTGTGCTTTGGTCTGATGAGTCCAAATTCTGGTTGCAACCTCCGTGTCTTTGTAAGATGCAGTGAGATGCAGAGTAGGTGAACGGATGATCTCCGCACGTGTGGTTCCCCCGTGAAGCATGGAGGAGGTGGTGTGATGGTACTTTGCTAACGAAACCGTCTGTGATTTATGTACAATTCAAGGCACCATTAACCAGCATGGCTACCACAGGATTCTGCAGCGATGCACCATCCCATCTGGTCTTTCGCTTAGTGGGAATCTCATTTGTGTTTCAACAATAACCCAAAACACACCTCCACGCTGTGTAAGGGCTATTTGACCAAGAAGGCGAGTGATGGAGAGCTGCATCAGATTACCTTGGCCTCCACAATCACCTGACCTCAACACAATTGAGATGGTTTGGGATGAGTTGGACCACTGAGTGAAGGAAAAACAGCCAACAAATGCTCAGCATATGTGGGAACCTCTTCAAGTCTGTGGGAAAAGCATTCCAGGTGACCCTCATGAAGCTGGTTGAGAGAATGCCAACAGTGTGCAAAGCGATCATTAAGGCAAAGGGTGGCTACTTTGAAGAATCTCAAATATATTTTGATTTGTTTAACACTTTTTTGGTTACTACATGATTCCATATGGGTAATTTAATAGTTTGTGTCTTCACTATTATTCTACATTGCAGAAAGTAGTAAAAAATTAAGAAAAACCCTGGAATGAGTGTTTCCAAAAACATTTGACTGGTACTGTATATTTACAAAAAATATATATGGGAGATTGGAAATGATGCAGACAATTCCATTGATGGAAGCTACAATCTGTCTAATATTAAAGCTGTTCTAGACCCTAAAAAAAGAAATACTAAATAACAAGACAGTCTCCCTCTCACCTCCATGTGTCTCTCCAGTTCCTTCAGCAGTGTAGGGTACTTGTCCAGCCTCATGAAGGGTTTACTGAGACCAGTGGTGAGGGTCAGGATACCTGGACTACTGGCTCCTTTCCCCTCCATAAACTCCCCCAGCTCCTCACTGTAACACACAGCGACATACTAAACTCCCCCGGCTCGTCACTGAAACACACAGCTCGTCACTGAAACACACAGCTCCTCACTGTAACACACAGCTCCTCACTGTAACACACAGCTCCTCACTGTAACACACAGCTCCTCACTGTAACACACAGCTCCTCACTGTAACACACAGCTCCTCACTGTAACACACAGCTCCTCACTGTAACACACAGCTCCTCACTGTAACACACAGCTCCTCACTGTAACACACAGCTCCTCACTGTAACACACAGCTCCTCACTGTAACACACAGCGACATACTAAACTCCCACAGCTCCTCACTGAAACACACAGCGACATACTAAACTCCCCCAGCTCCTCACTGAAACACACAGCTTCTCACTGAAACACACAGCTCCTCACTGAAACTCCTCACTGAAACACACAGCGACATACTAAACTCCCCCAGCTCCTCACTGTAACACACAGCTCCTCACTGAAACACACAGCTACATACTAAACTCCCCCAGCTCCTCACTGAAACACACAGCTCCTCACTGAAACACACAGCGACATACTAAACTCCCCCAGCTCCTCACTGAAACACACAGCGACATACTAAACTCCCCCGGCTCCTCACTGAAACACACAGCTCCTCACTGAAACACACAGTGACATACTAAACGCCCCCAGCTCCTCACTGAAACACACAGCTCCTCACTGAAACACACAGCGACATACTAAACTCCCCCAGCTCCTCACTGAAACACACAGCTCCTCACTGAAACACACAGCGACATACTAAACGCCCCCAGCTCCTCACTGAAACACACAGCTCCTCACTGAAACACACAGCGACATACTAAACTCCCCCGGCTCGTCACTGAAACACACAGCTCCTCACTGTAACACACAGCTCCTCACTGTAACACACAGCTCCTCACTGTAACACACAGCTCCTCACTGTAACACACAGCGACATACTAAACGCCCCCAGCTCCTCACTGAAACACACAGCTCCTCACTGAAACACACAGCGACATACTAAACTCCCCCGGCTCGTCACTGAAACACACAGCTCCTCACTGTAACACACAGCTCCTCACTGTAACACACAGCGACATACTAAACTCCCCCAGCTCCTCACTGTAACACACAGCTCCTCACTGTAACACACAGCTCCTCACTGTAACACACAGCTCCTCACTGTAACACACAGCGACATACTAAACTCCCCAGCTCCTCACTGAAACACACAGCTCCTCACTGTAACACACAGCTCCTCACTGTAACACACAGCTCCATCACTGTAACTCCCCACAGCTCCTCACTGTAACACACAGCTCCTCACTGTAACACACAGCTCCTCACTGTAACACACAGCTCCTCACTGTAACACACAGCGACATACTAAACTCTCACTGTAACACACAGCTCCTCACTGTAACACACAGCTCCTCACTGTAACACACAGCTCCTCACTGTAACACACAGCGACATACTAAACTCCCCCAGCTCCTCACTGAAACACACAGCTCCTCACTGTAACACACAGCTCCTCACTGTAACACACAGCTCCTCACTGTAACACACAGCTCCTCACTGTAACACACAGCTCCTCACTGTAACACACAGCTCCTCACTGTAACACACAGCTCCTCACTAACACACAGCTCCTCACTGTAACACACAGCTCCTCACTGTAACACACAGCTCCTCACTGTAACACACAGCTCCTCACTGTAACACACAGCTCCTCACTGTAACACACAGCTCCTCACTGTAACACACAGCTCCTCACTGTAACACACAGCTCCTCACTGTAACACACAGCTCCTCACTGTAACACACAGCTCCTCACTGTAACACACAGCTCCTCACTGTAACACACAGCTCCTCACTGTAACACACAGCTCCTCACTGTAACACACAGCTCCTCACTGTAACACACAGCTCCTCACTGTAACACACAGCTCCTCACTAACACACAGCTCCTCACTGTAACACACAGCTCCTCACTGTAACACACAGCGACATACTAAACTCCCCCAGCTCCTCACTGAAACACACAGCTCCTCACTGTAACACACAGCTCCTCACTGTAACACACAGCTCCTCACTGTAACACACAGCTCCTCACTGTAACACACAGCTCCTCACTGTAACACACAGCTCCTCACTAACACACAGCTCCTCACTAACACACACAGCTCCTCACTGTAACACACAGCTCCTCACTGTAACACACAGCTCCTCACTGTAACACACAGCTCCTCACTGTAACACACAGCTCCTCACTGTAACACACAGCTCCTCACTGTAACACACAGCTCCTCACTGTAACACACAGCTCCTCACTGTAACACACAGCTCCTCACTGTAACACACAGCTCCTCACTGTAACACACAGCTCCTCACTGTAACACACAGCGACATACTAAACTCCCCCAGCTCCTCACTGAAACACACAGCGACATACTAAACTCCCACAGCTCCTCACTGAAACACACAGCGACATACTAAACTCCCCCAGCTCCTCACTGAAACACACAGCTTCTCACTGAAACACACAGCTCCTCACTGAAACACACAGCTCCTCACTGAAACACACAGCGACATACTAAACTCCCCCAGCTCCTCACTGAAACACACAGCGACATACTAAACTCCCCCGGCTCCTCACTGAAACACACAGCTCCTCACTGAAACACACAGTGACATACTAAACGCCCCCAGCTCCTCACTGAAACACACAGCTCCTCACTGAAACACACAGCGACATACTAAACTCCCCCAGCTCCTCACTGAAACACACAGCTCCTCACTGAAGCACACAGCGACATACTAAACGCCCCCAGCTCCTCACTGAAACACACAGCTCCTCACTGAAACACACAGCGACATACTAAACTCCCCGGCTCGTCACTGAAACACACAGCGACATACTAAACTCCCCAGCTCCTCACTGTAACACACAGCTCCTCACTGTAACACACAGCTCCTCACTGTAACACACAGCTCCTCACTGTAACACACAGCGACATACTAAACTCCCCAGCTCCTCACTGAAACACACAGCTCCTCACTGTAACACACAGCGACATACTAAACTCCCCCAGCTCCTCACTGTAACACACAGCTCCTCACTGTAACACACAGCTCCTCACTGTAACACACAGCTCCTCACTGTAACACACAGCTCCTCACTGTAACACACAGCTCCTCACTGTAACACACAGCTCCTCACTGAAACACACAGCTCCTCACTGAAACACACAGCGACATACTAAACTCCCCCGGCTCGTCACTGAAACACACAGCGACATACTAAACTCCCCCAGCTCCTCACTGTAACACACAGCTCCTCACTGTAACACACAGCTCCTCACTGTAACACACAGCTCCTCACTGTAACACACAGCTCCTCACTGTAACACACAGCTCCTCACTGTAACACACAGCTCCTCACTGTAACACACAGCGACATACTAAACTCCCCCAGCTCCTCACTGAAACACACAGCTCCTCACTGTAACACACAGCGACATACTAAACTCCCCCAGCTCCTCACTGTAACACACAGCTCCTCACTGTAACACACAGCTCCTCACTGTAACACACAGCGACATACTAAACTCCCCCAGCTCCTCACTGAAACACACAGCTCCTCACTGTAACACACAGCGACATACTAAACTCCCCCAGCTCCTCACTGTAACACACAGCTCCTCACTGTAACACACAGCTCCTCACTGTAACACACAGCTCCTCACTGTAACACACAGCTCCTCACTGTAACACACAGCTCCTCACTGTAACACACAGCTCCTCACTGTAACACACAGCTCCTCACTGTAACACACAGCTCCTCACTGTAACACACAGCTCCTCACTGTAACACACAGCTCCTCACTGTAACACACAGCTCCTCACTGTAACACACAGCGACATACTAAACTCCCCCAGCTCCTCACTGAAACACACAGCGACATACTAAACTCCCCCAGCTCCTCACTGAAACACACAGCGACATACTAAACTCCCCCAGCTCCTCACTGAAACACACAGCGACATAC
This sequence comes from Oncorhynchus keta, assembly GCF_023373465.1. Lineage (NCBI taxonomy): Eukaryota > Metazoa > Chordata > Actinopteri > Salmoniformes > Salmonidae > Oncorhynchus > Oncorhynchus keta. The sequence continues at coordinate 20,019,731 of NC_068457.1, read as the reverse complement.
TAAACTCCCCCAGCTCCTCACTGAAACACACAGCTTCTCACTGAAACACACAGCTCCTCACTGAAACACACAGCTCCTCACTGAAACACACAGCGACATACTAAACTCCCCCAGCTCCTCACTGAAACACACAGCTTCTCACTGAAACACACAGCTCCTCACTGAAACACACAGCTCCTCACTGAAACACACAGCGACATACTAAACTCCCCCAGCTCCTCACTGTAACACACAGCTCCTCACTGAAACACACAGCTACATACTAAACTCCCCCAGCTCCTCACTGAAACACACAGCTCCTCACTGAAACACACAGCGACATACTAAACTCCCCCGGCTCCTCACTGAAACACACAGCTCCTCACTGAAACACACAGTGACATACTAAACGCCCCCAGCTCCTCACTGAAACACACAGCTCCTCACTGAAACACACAGCGACATACTAAACTCCCCCAGCTCCTCACTGAAACACACAGCTCCTCACTGAAGCACACAGCGACATACTAAACGCCCCCAGCTCCTCACTGAAACACACAGCTCCTCACTGAAACACACAGCGACATACTAAACTCCCCCGGCTCGTCACTGAAACACACAGCGACATACTAAACTCCCCCAGCTCCTCACTGTAACACACAGCTCCTCACTGTAACACACAGCTCCTCACTGTAACACACAGCTCCTCACTGTAACACACAGCGACATACTAAACTCCCCCAGCTCCTCACTGAAACACACAGCTCCTCACTGTAACACACAGCGACATACTAAACTCCCCCAGCTCCTCACTGTAACACACAGCTCCTCACTGTAACACACAGCTCCTCACTGTAACACACAGCTCCTCACTGAAACACACAGCTCCTCACTGTAACACACAGCTCCTCACTGTAACACACAGCTCCTCACTGTAACACACAGCTCCTCACTGAAACACACAGCTCCTCACTGAAACACACAGCTCCTCACTGAAACACACAGCGACATACTAAACTCCCCCGGCTCGTCACTGAAACACACAGCGACATACTAAACTCCCCCAGCTCCTCACTGTAACACACAGCTCCTCACTGTAACACACAGCTCACTGCTCTCTCACTGTAACACACAGCTCCTCACTGTAACACACAGCTCCTCACTGTAACACACAGCTCCTCACTGTAACACACAGCGACATACTAAACTCCCCAGCTCCTCACTGAAACACACAGCTCCTCACTGTAACACACAGCTCCTCACTGTACATACTAAACTCCCCCAGCTCCTCACTGTAACACACAGCTCCTCACTGTAACACACAGCTCCTCACTGTAACACACAGCTCCTCACTGTAACACACAGCTCCTCACTGTAACACACAGCTCCTCACTGTAACACACAGCTCCTCACTGTAACACACAGCTCCTCACTGTAACACACAGCTCCTCACTGTAACACACAGCGACATACTAAACTCCCCCAGCTCCTCACTGAAACACACAGCGACATACTAAACTCCCCCAGCTCCTCACTGAAACACACAGCGACATACTAAACTCCCCCAGCTCCTCACTGAAACACACAGCTTCTCACTGAAACACACAGCTCCTCACTGAAACACACAGCTCCTCACTGAAACACACAGCGACATACTAAACTCCCCCAGCTCCTCACTGTAACACACAGCTCCTCACTGAAACACACAGCTACATACTAAACTCCCCAGCTCCTCACTGAAACACACAGCTCCTCACTGAAACACACAGCGACATACTAAACTCCCCCAGCTCCTCACTGAAACACACAGCGACATACTAAACTCCCCCGGCTCCTCACTGAAACACACAGCTCCTCACTGAAACACACAGTGACATACTAAACGCCCCCAGCTCCTCACTGAAACACACAGCTCCTCACTGAAACACACAGCGACATACTAAACTCCCCCAGCTCCTCACTGAAACACACAGCTCCTCACTGAAACACACAGCGACATACTAAACTCCCCCGGCTCGTCACTGAAACACACAGCGACATACTAAACTCCCCCAGCTCCTCACTGTAACACACAGCTCCTCACTGTAACACACAGCTCCTCACTGTAACACACAGCTCCTCACTAACACACAGCTCCTCACTAACACACAGCTCCTCACTGTAACACACAGCTCCTCACTGTAACACACAGCTCCTCACTGTAACACACAGCTCCTCACTGTAACACACAGCGACATACTAAACTCCCCCAGCTCCTCACTGAAACACACAGCGACATACTAAACTCCCACAGCTCCTCACTGAAACACACAGCGACATACTAAACTCCCACAGCTCCTCACTGAAACACACAGCGACATACTAAACTCCCCCAGCTCCTCACTGAAACACACAGCTCCTCACTGTAACACACAGCTCCTCACTGTAACACACAGCTCCTCACTGTAACACACAGCTCCTCACTGTAACACACAGCTCCTCACTGTAACACACAGCTCCTCACTGTAACACACAGCAACATACTAAACTCCCCCAGCTCCTCACTGAAACACACAGCTCCTCACTGAAACACACAGCGACATACTAAACTCCCCCAGCTCCTCACTGAAACACACAGCTCCTCACTGAAGCACACAGCGACATACTAAACGCCCCCAGCTCCTCACTGAAACACACAGCTCCTCACTGAAACACACAGCGACATACTAAACTCCCCCGGCTCGTCACTGAAACACACAGCGACATACTAAACTCCCCCAGCTCCTCACTGTAACACACAGCTCCTCACTGTAACACACAGCTCCTCACTGTAACACACAGCTCCTCACTGTAACACACAGCGACATACTAAACTCCCCCAGCTCCTCACTGAAACACACAGCTCCTCACTGTAACACACAGCGACATACTAAACTCCCCCAGCTCCTCACTGTAACACACAGCTCCTCACTGTAACACACAGCTCCTCACTGTAACACACAGCTCCTCACTGAAACACACAGCTCCTCACTGTAACACACAGCTCCTCACTGTAACACACAGCTCCTCACTGTAACACACAGCTCCTCACTGAAACACACAGCTCCTCACTGAAACACACAGCTCCTCACTGAAACACACAGCTCCTCACTGAAACACACAGCGACATACTAAACTCCCCCGGCTCGTCACTGAAACACACAGCGACATACTAAACTCCCCCAGCTCCTCACTGTAACACACAGCTCCTCACTGTAACACACAGCTCCTCACTGTAACACACAGCTCCTCACTGTAACACACAGCTCCTCACTGTAACACACAGCTCCTCACTGTAACACACAGCGACATACTAAACTCCCCCAGCTCCTCACTGAAACACACAGCTCCTCACTGTAACACACAGCTCCTCACTGTAACACACAGCGACATACTAAACTCCCCCAGCTCCTCACTGTAACACACAGCTCCTCACTGTAACACACAGCTCCTCACTGTAACACACAGCTCCTCACTGTAACACACAGCTCCTCACTGTAACACACAGCTCCTCACTGTAACACACAGCTCCTCACTGTAACACACAGCTCCTCACTGTAACACACAGCGACATACTAAACTCCCCAGCTCCTCACTGAAACACACAGCGACATACTAAACTCCCCCAGCTCCTCACTGAAACACACAGCGACATACTAAACTCCCCCAGCTCCTCACTGAAACACACAGCTTCTCACTGAAACACACAGCTCCTCACTGAAACACACAGCTCCTCACTGAAACACACAGCGACATACTAAACTCCCCCAGCTCCTCACTGTAACACACAGCTCCTCACTGAAACACACAGCTACATACTAAACTCCCCCAGCTCCTCACTGAAACACACAGCTCCTCACTGAAACACACAGCGACATACTAAACTCCCCCAGCTCCTCACTGAAACACACAGCGACATACTAAACTCCCCCGGCTCCTCACTGAAACACACAGCTCCTCACTGAAACACACAGTGACATACTAAACGCCCCCAGCTCCTCACTGAAACACACAGCTCCTCACTGAAACACACAGCGACATACTAAACTCCCCAGCTCCTCACTGAAACACACAGCTCCTCACTGAAACACACAGCGACATACTAAACTCCCCCCTCGTCACTGAAACACACAGCGACATACTAAACTCCCCAGCTCCTCACTGTAACACACAGCTCCTCACTGTAACACACAGCTCCTCACTGTAACACACAGCTCCTCACTAACACACAGCTCCTCACTAACACACAGCTCCTCACTGTAACACACAGCTCCTCACTGTAACACACAGCTCCTCACTGTAACACACAGCTCCTCACTGTAACACACAGCTCCTCACTGTAACACACAGCGACATACTAAACTCCCCCAGCTCCTCACTGAAACACACAGCGACATACTAAACTCCCACAGCTCCTCACTGAAACACACAGCGACATACTAAACTCCCACAGCTCCTCACTGAAACACACAGCGACATACTAAACTCCCCCAGCTCCTCACTGAAACACACAGCTCCTCACTGTAACACACAGCTCCTCACTGTAACACACAGCTCCTCACTGTAACACACAGCTCCTCACTGTAACACACAGCTCCTCACTGTAACACACAGCTCCTCACTGTAACACACAGCTCCTCACTGTAACACACAGCAACATACTAAACTCCCCCAGCTCCTCACTGAAACACACAGCTCCTCACTGAAACACACAGCTCCTCACTGTAACACACAGCTCCTCACTGTAACACACAGCTCCTCACTGTAACACACAGCTCCTCACTGTAACACACAGCTCCTCACTGTAACACACAGCTCCTCACTGTAACACACAGCGACATACTAAACTCCCCCAGCTCCTCACTGAAACACACAGCTACATACTAAACTCCCCCAGCTCCTCACTGAAACACACAGCTCCTCACTGAAACACACAGCGACATACTAAACTCCCCCAGCTCCTCACTGAAACACACAGCGAAATACTAAACTCCCCCGGCTCCTCACTGAAACACACAGCTCCTCACTGAAACACACAGCGACATACTAAACTCCCCCAGCTCCTCACTGAAACACACAGCTCCTCACTGAAGCACACAGCGACATACTAAACTCCCCCGGCTCCTCACTGAAACACACAGCTCCTCACTGAAACACACAGCTCCTCACTGTAACACACAGCTCCTCACTGTAACACACAGCTCCTCACTGTAACACACAGCTCCTCACTGTAACACACAGCTCCTCACTGTAACACACAGCGACATACTAAACTCCCCCAGCTCCTCACTGAAACACACAGCTCCTCACTGAAACACACAGCTCCTCACTGAAACACACAGTGACATACTAAATGCCCCCAGCTCCTCACTGAAACACACAGCTCCTCACTGAAACACACAGCGACATACTAAACTCCCCCAGCTCCTCACTGAAACACACAGCTCCTCACTGAAGCACACAGCGACATACTAAACTCCCCCGGCTCCTCACTGAAACACACAGCTCCTCACTGAAACACACAGCTCCTCACTGTAACACACAGCTCCTCACTGTAACACACAGCTCCTCACTGTAACACACAGCTCCTCACTGTAACACACAGCTCCTCACTGTAACACACAGCGACATACTAAACTCCCCCAGCTCCTCACTGAAACACACAGCTCCTCACTGTAACACACAGCTCCTCACTGTAACACACAGCTCCTCACTGTAACACACAGCTCCTCACTGTAACACACAGCGACATACTAAACTCCCCCAGCTCCTCACTGAAACACACAGCGACATACTAAACTCCCCCAGCTCCTCACTGAAACACACAGCGACATACTAAACTCCCCCAGCTCCTCACTGAAACACACAGCTTCTCACTGAAACACACAGCTCCTCACTGAAACACACAGCGACATACTAAACTCCCCCAGCTCCTCACTGTAACACACAGCTCCTCACTGAAACACACAGCTACATACTAAACTCCCCGGCTCCTCACTGAAACACACAGCTCCTCACTGAAACACACAACGACATACTAAACGCCCCCAGCTCCTCACTGAAACACACAGCTCCTCACTGAAACACACAGCGACATACTAAACTCCCCCGGCTCGTCACTGAAACACACAGCGACATACTAAACTCCCCCAGCTCCTCACTGTAACACACAGCTCCTCACTGTAACACACAGCTCCTCACTGTAACACACAGCGACATACTAAACTCCCCCAGCTCCTCACTGAAACACACAGCTCCTCACTGTAACACACAGCTCCTCACTGTAACACACAGCTCCTCACTGTAACACACAGCTCCTCACTGTAACACACAGCTCCTCACTGTAACACACAGCGACATACTAAACTCCCCAGCTCCTCACTGAAACACACAGCTCCTCACTGTAACACACAGCTCCTCACTGTAACACACAGCTCCTCACTGTAACACACAGCTCCTCACTGTAACACACAGCTCCTCACTGTAACACACAGCGACATACTAAACTCCCCCAGCTCCTCACTGAAACACACAGCGACATACTAAACTCCCCCAGCTCCTCACTGAAACACACAGCTTCTCACTGAAACACACAGCTCCTCACTGAAACACACAGCTCCTCACTGAAACACACAGCGACATACTAAACTCCCCCAGCTCCTCACTGTAACACACAGCTCCTCACTGAAACACACAGCTCCTCACTGAAACACACAGCTACATACTAAACTCCCCCAGCTCCTCACTGAAACACACAGCTCCTCACTGAAACACACAGCGACATACTAAACTCCCCCAGCTCCTCACTGAAACACACAGCGACATACTAAACTCCCCCAGCTCCTCACTGAAACACACAGCTTCTCACTGAAACACACAGCTCCTCACTGAAACACACAGCTCCTCACTGAAACACACAGCGACATACTAAACTCCCCCAGCTCCTCACTGTAACACACAGCTCCTCACTGAAACACACAGCTACATACTAAACTCCCCCAGCTCCTCACTGAAACACACAGCTCCTCACTGAAACACACAGCGACATACTAAACTCCCCCAGCTCCTCACTGAAACACACAGCGACATACTAAACTCCCCCGGCTCCTCACTGAAACACACAGCTCCTCACTGAAACACACAGTGACATACTAAACGCCCCCAGCTCCTCACTGAAATACACAGCTCCTCACTGAAACACACAGCGACATACTAAACTCCCCCAGCTCCTCACTGAAACACACAGCTCCTCACTGAAACACACAGCGACATACTAAACTCCCCAGCTCCTCACTGAAACACACAGCTCCTCACTGTAACACACAGCTCCTCACTGTAACACACAGCTCCTCACTGTAACACACAGCGACATACTAAACTCCCACAGCTCCTCACTGAAACACACAGCGACATACTAAACTCCCCCAGCTCCTCACTGAAACACACAGCTCCTCACTGAAACACACAGCTCCTCACTGAAACACACAGCGACATACTAAACTCCCCCAGCTCCTCAGTGTAACACACAGCTCCTCAGTGTAACACACAGCTCCTCAGTGTAACACACAGCTCCTCAGTGTAACACACAGCTCCTCAGTGTAACACACAGCTCCTCAGTGTAACACACAGCGACATACTAAACTCCCACAGCTCCTCACTGAAACACACAGCGACATACTAAACTCCCCCAGCTCCTCACTGAAACACACAGCTCCTCACTGAAACACACAGCTCCTCACTGAAACACACAGCGACATACTAAACTCCCCCAGCTCCTCAGTGTAACACACAGCTCCTCAGTGTAACACACAGCTCCTCAGTGTAACACACAGCTCCTCAGTGTAACACACAGCTCCTCAGTGTAACACACAGCTCCTCAGTGTAACACACAGCTCCTCACTGTAACACACAGCGACATACTAAACTCCCCCAGCTCCTCACTGAAACACACAGCGACATACTAAACTCCCACAGCTCCTCACTGAAACACACAGGGACATACTAAACTCCCCCAGCTTCTCACTGAAACACACAGCTCCTCACTGAAACACACAGCGACATACTAAACTCCCCCAGCTCCTCACTGAAACACACAGCTCCTCACTGAAACACACAGCGACATACTAAACTCCCCCGGCTCCTCACTGAAACACACAGCTCCTCACTGAAACACACAGTGACATACTAAACGCCCCCAGCTCCTCACTGAAACACACAGCTCCTCACTGAAACACACAGCGACATACTAAACTCCCCCAGCTCCTCACTGAAACACACAGCTCCTCACTGAAGCACACAGCGACATACTAAACGCCCCCAGCTCCTCACTGAAACACACAGCTCCTCACTGAAACACACAGCGACATACTAAACTCCCCCGGCTCGTCACTGAAACACACAGCGACATACTAAACTCCCCCAGCTCCTCACTGTAACACACAGCTCCTCACTGTAACACACAGCTCCTCACTGTGACACACAGCTCCTCACTGTAACACACAGCGACATACTAAACTCCCCCAGCTCCTCACTGAAACACACAGCTCCTCACTGTAACACACAGCTCCTCACTGTAACACACAGCTCCTCACTGTAACACACAGCTCCTCACTGTAACACACAGCTCCTCACTGTAACACACAGCTCCTCACTGTAACACACAGCTCCTCACTGTAACACACAGCGACATACTAAACTCCCCAGCTCCTCACTGAAACACACAGCTCCTCACTGTAACACACAGCTCCTCACTGTAACACACAGCTCCTCACTGTAACACACAGCTCCTCACTGTAACACACAGCTCCTCACTGTAACACACAGCTCCTCACTGTAACACACAGCGACATACTAAACTCCCCCAGCTCTTCACTGAAACACACAGCTCCTCACTGTAACACACAGCTCCTCACTGTAACACACAGCTCCTCACTGTAACACACAGCTCCTCACTGTAACACACAGCGACATACTAAACTCCCCCAGCTCCTCACTGAAACACACAGCTCCTCACTGTAACACACAGCTCCTCACTGTAACACACAGCTCCTCACTGTAACACACAGCTCCTCACTGTAACACACAGCGACATACTAAACTCCCCCAGCTCCTCACTGAAACACACAGCTCCTCACTGTAACACACAGCTCCTCACTGTAACACACAGCTCCTCACTGTAACACACAGCTCCTCACTGTAACACACAGCTCCTCACTGTAACACACAGCTCCTCACTGTAACACACAGCTCCTCACTGTAACACACAGCTCCTCACTGTAACACACAGCTCCTCACTGTAACACACAGCTCCTCACTGTAACACACAGCTCCTCACTGTAACACACAGCTCCTCACTGTAACACACAGCGACATACTAAACTCCCCCAGCTCCTCACTTAAACACACAGCTCCTCACTGTAACACACAGCTCCTCACTGTAACACACAGCTCCTCACTGTAACACACAGCGACATACTAAACTCCCCAGCTCCTCACTGAAACACACAGCTCCTCACTGTAACACACAGCTCCTCACTGTAACACACAGCTCCTCACTGTAACACACAGCTCCTCACTGTAACACACAGCTCCTCACTGTAACACACAGCTCCTCACTGTAACACACAGCTCCTAACTGTAACACACAGCTCCTCACTGTAACACACAGCTCCTCACTGTAACACACAGCTCCTCACTGTAACACACAGCTCCTCACTGTAACACACAGCTCCTCACTGTAACACACAGCTCCTCACTGTAACACACAGCTCCTCACTGTAACACACAGCTCCTCACTGTAACACACAGCGACATACTAAACTCCCCCAGCTCCTCACTGAAACACACAGCGACATACTAAACTCCCACAGCTCCTCACTGAAACACACAGCGACATACTAAACTCCCCCAGCTCCTCACTGTAACACACAGCTTCTCACTGAAACACACAGCTCCTCACTGAAACACACAGCTCCTCACTGAAACACACAGCTCCTCACTGAAACACAGCAGCTCCCCCAGCTCACTGTAAACACAGCTCCTCACTGAAACACACAGCTACATACTAAACTCCCCCAGCTCCTCACTGAAACACACAGCTCCTCACTGAAACACACAGCGACATACTAAACTCCCCAGCTCCTCACTGAAACACACAGCGACATACTAAACTCCCCCAGCTCCTCACTGAAACACACAGCGACATACTAAACTCCCCCGGCTCCTCACTGAAACACACAGCTCCTCACTGAAACACACAGTGACATACTAAACGCCCCCAGCTCCTCACTGAAACACACAGCTCCTCACTGAAACACACAGCGACATACTAAACTCCCCCAGCTCCTCACTGAAACACAGCTCCTCACTGAAACACACAGCGACAAAATAGCTAAACTGAAACACACAGCTCCTCACTGAAACACACAGCGACATACTAAACGCCCCAGCTCCTCACTGAAACACACAGCTCCTCACTGAAACACACAGCGACATACTAAACTCCCCCGGCTCCTCACTGAAACACACAGCTCCTCACTGAAACACACAGCGACATACTAAACTCCCCCAGCTCCTCACTGAAACACACAGCTCCTCACTGAAACACACAGCGACATACTAAACGCCCCAGCTCCTCACTGAAACACACAGCTCCTGACTGAAACACACAGCGACATACTAAACTCCCCCAGCTCCTCACTGAAACACACAGCTCCTCACTGAAACACACAGCGACATACTAAACTCCCCAACTCCTCACTGAAACACACAGCGACATACTAAACGCACCAGCTCCTCACTGAAACACACAACAAAATACTAAACTCTCCCAGCTCCTCACTGAAACACACAGCGACAAAGTCCCCCAGCTCCTCATCGAAACACACAGCGACATACTAAACTCCCCCAGCTCCTCACTGTAACACACAGCGACATACTAAACTCCCCCGGCTCGTCACTGAAACACACAGCGACATACTAAACTCCCCCGGCTCGTCACTGAAACACACAGCGACATACTAAACTCCCCCAGCTCCTCACTGTAACACACAGCTCCTCACTGTAACACACAGCTCCTCACTGTAACACACAGCTCCTCACTGAAACACACAGCTCCTCACTGAAACACACAGCTCCTCACTGAAACACACAGCTCCTCACTGAAACACACAGCTCCTCACTGAAACACACAGCTCCTCACTAAACTCCCCCAGCTCCTCACTGTAACACACAGCTCCTCACTGTAACACACAGCTACATACTAAACTCCCCCAGCTCCTCACTGTAACACACAGCGACATACTAAACTCCCCCAGCTCCTCACTGAAACACACAGCGACATACTAAACGCCCCCTCCTCACTGAAACACACAGCTCCTCACTGAAACACACAGCGACATACTAAACGCCCCAGCTCCTCACTGAAACACACAGCGACATACTAAACTCCCCCGGCTCGTCACTGAAACACACAGCGACATACTAAACTCCCCCAGCTCCTCACTGTAACACACAGCTCCTCACTGTAACACACAGCTCCTCACTGTAACACACAGCGACATACTAAACTCCCCCAGCTCCTCACTGAAACACACAGCGACATACTAAACTCCCCCGGCTCGTCACTGAAACACACAGCGACATACTAAACTCCCCCAGCTCCTCACTGTAACACACAGCTCCTCACTGTAACACACAGCTCCTCACTGTAACACACAGCTCCTCACTGTAACACACAGCTCCTCACTGTAACACACAGCTCCTCACTGTAACACACAGCGACATACTAAACTCCCCAGCTCCTCACTGAAACACACAGCTCCTCACTGTAACACACAGCTCCTCACTGTAACACACAGCTCCTCACTGTAACACACAGCTCCTCACTGTAACACACAGCGACATACTAAACTCCCCCAGCTCCTCACTGAAACACACAGCTCCTCACTGTAACACACAGCTCCTCACTGTAACACACAGCTCCTCACTGTAACACACAGCTCCTCACTGTAACACACAGCTCCTCACTGTAACACACAGCGACATACTAAACTCCCCCAGCTCCTCACTGAAACACACAGCTCCTCACTGTAACACACAGCTCCTCACTGTAACACACAGCTCCTCATTGTAACACACAGCTCCTCACTGTAACACACAGCTCCTCACTGTAACACACAGCTCCTCACTGTAACACACAGCTCCTAACTGTAACACACAGCTCCTCACTGTAACACACAGCTCCTCACTGTAACACACAGCTCCTCACTGTAACACACAGCTCCTCACTGTAACACACAGCTCCTCACTGTAACACACAGCTCCTCACTGTAACACACAGCTCCTCACTGTAACACACAGCGACATACTAAACTCCCCCAGCTCCTCACTGAAACACACAGCTCCTCACTGAAACACACAGCTCCTCACTGAAACACACAGCGACATACTAAACTCCCCAGCTCCTCACTGTAACACACAGCTCCTCACTGAAACACACAGCTACATACTAAACTCCCCCAGCTCCTCACTGAAACACACAGCTCCTCACTGAAACACACAGCGACATACTAAACTCCCCAGCTCCTCACTGAAACACACAGCGACATACTAAACTCCCCCGGCTCCTCACTGAAACACACAGCTCCTCACTGAAACACACAGTGACATACTAAACGCCCCCAGCTCCTCACTGAAACACACAGCTCCTCACTGAAACACACAGCGACATACTAAACTCCCCAGCTCCTCACTGAAACACACAGCTCCTCACTGAAACACACAGCGACATACTAAACGCCCCCAGCTCCTCACTGAAACACACAGCTCCTCACTGAAACACACAGCGACATACTAAACGCCCCAGCTCCTCACTGAAACACACAGCTCCTGACTGAAACACACAGCGACATACTAAACTCCCCCAGCTCCTCACTGAAACACACAGCTCCTCACTGAAACACACAGCGACATACTAAACGCCCCAGCTCCTCACTGAAACACACAGCTCCTGACTGAAACACACAGCGACATACTAAACTCCCCCAGCTCCTCACTGAAACACACAGCTCCTCACTGAAACACACAGCGACATACTAAACTCCCCCAACTCCTCACTGAAACACACAGCGACATACTAAACGCCCCCAGCTCCTCACTGAAACACACAACAAAATACTAAACTCTCCCAGCTCCTCACTGAAACACACAGCGACAAAGTCCCCCAGCTCCTCATCGAAACACACAGCGACATACTAAACTCCCCCAGCTCCTCACTGTAACACACAGCGACATACTAAACTCCCCCGGCTCGTCACTGAAACACACAGCGACATACTAAACTCCCCCGGCTCGTCACTGAAACACACAGCGACATACTAAACTCCCCCAGCTCCTCACTGTAACACACAGCTCCTCACTGTAACACACAGCTCCTCACTGTAACACACAGCGCCTCACTGAAACACACAGCTCCTCACTGAAACACACAGCTCCTCACTGAAACACACAGCTCCTCACTGAAACACACAGCGACATACTAAACTCCCCCAGCTCCTCACTGTAACACACAGCTCCTCACTGTAACACACAGCTACATACTAAACTCCCCCAGCTCCTCACTGTAACACACAGCGACATACTAAACTCCCCCAGCTCCTCACTGAAACACACAGCGACATACTAAACGCCCCCAGCTCCTCACTGAAACACACAGCTCCTCACTGAAACACACAGCGACATACTAAACGCCCCAGCTCCTCACTGAAACACACAGCGACATACTAAACTCCCCCGGCTCGTCACTGAAACACACAGCGACATACTAAACTCCCCCAGCTCCTCACTGTAACACACAGCTCCTCACTGTAACACACAGCTCCTCACTGTAACACACAGCTCCTCACTGTAACACACAGCTCCTCACTGTAACACACAGCGACATACTAAACTCCCCCAGCTCCTCACTGAAACACACAGCGACATACTAAACTCCCCCGGCTCGTCACTGAAACACACAGCGACATACTAAACTCCCCCAGCTCCTCACTGTAACACACAGCTCCTCACTGTAACACACAGCGACATACTAAACTCCTCCAGCTCCTCACTGAAACACACAGCGACATACTAAAGGCCCCCAGCTCCTCACTGAAACACACAGTGACATACTAAACTCTCCCAGCTCCTCACTGAAACACACAGTGACATAAACTCCCCCAGCTCCTCACTGAAACACACAGCGACATACTAAACTCTCCCAGCTCCTCACTGTAACACACAGCGACAAAGTCCCCCAGTCCCTCACTGAAACACACAGCGACATACTAAACTCCCCCAGCTCCTCACTGAAACACACAGCGACATACTAAACTCCCCCAGCTCCTCATCGAAACACACAGCGACATACTAAACTCTCCCAGCTCCTCACCGAAACACACAGCGACAAAGTCCCCCAGCTCCTCATCGAAACACACAGCGACATACTAAACTCCCCCAGCTCCTCACTGAAACACACAGCTCCTCACTGAAACACACAGTGACATACTAAACTCTCCCAGCTCCTCACTGAAACACACAGCGACATACTAAAGGCCCCCAGCTCCTCACTGAAACACACAGTGACATACTAAACTCCCCCAGCTCCTCACTGAAACACACAGCGACATACTAAACTCTCCCAGCTCCTCACCGAAACACACAGCGACAAAGTCCCCCAGCTCCTCACTGAAACACACAGCGACATACTAAACTCCCCAGCTCCTCACTGAAACACACAGCTCCTCACTGAAACACACAGAGACATACTAAACTCCCCAGCTCCTCACTGAAACACACAGGTCCTCACTGAAACACACAGGTCCTCACTGAAACACACAGGTCCTCACTGAAACACACAGGTCCTCACTGAAACACACAGGTCCTCACTGAAACACACAGGTCCTCACTGAAACAGACAGGTCCTCACTGAAACACACAGCTACCTCCTGTAACACTGAAACACACAGCTACTGAAACTCACAGCTCCTCACTGAAACACACAGCTCCTCACTGAAACACACAGCTCCTCACTGAAACACACAGCTCCTCACTGAAACACACAGCTCCTCACTGAAACACACAGCTCCTCACTGAAACACACAGCTCCTCACTGAAACACACAGCTCCTCACTGAAACACACAGTGACATACTAAACTCTCCCAGCTCCTCACTGTAACACACAGCTCCTCACTGAAACACACAGTGACATACTAAACTCCCCCAGCTCCTCACTGAAACACACAGTGACATACTAAACTCTCCCAGCTCCTCACTGAAACACACAGCGACATACTAAACTCTCCCAGCTCCTCACTGTAACACACAGCTCCTCACTGAAATACACAGTGACATACTAAACTCTCCCAGCTCCTCACTGTAACACACAGCTCCTCACTGAAACACACAGTGACATACTAAACTCCCCCAGCTCCTCACTGAAACACACAGCTCCTCACTGAAACACACAGCGACATACTAAACTCCCCCAGCTCCTCACTGAAACACACAGCTCCTCACTGAAACACACAGTGACATACTAAACTCTCCCAGCTCCTCACTGAAACACACAGCGACATACTAAACGCCCCCAGCTCCTCACTGAAACACACAGCTCCTCACTGAAACACACAGCGACATACTAAACGCCCCAGCTCCTCACTGAAACACACAGCGACATACTAAACTCCCCCGGCTCGTCACTGAAACACACAGCGACATACTAAACTCCCCCAGCTCCTCACTGTAACACACAGCTCCTCACTGTAACACACAGCTCCTCACTGTAACACACAGCTCCTCACTGTAACACACAGCGACATACTAAACTCCCCCAGCTCCTCACTGAAACACACAGCGACATACTAAACTCCCCCGGCTCGTCACTGAAACACACAGCGACATACTAAACTCCCCCAGCTCCTCACTGTAACACACAGCTCCTCACTGTAACACACAGCTCCTCACTGTAACACACAGCTCCTCACTGTAACACACAGCGACATACTAAACTCCCCCAGCTCCTCACTGAAACACACAGCGACATACTAAAGGCCCCCAGCTCCTCACTGAAACACACAGTGACATACTAAACTCTCCCAGCTCCTCACTGAAACACACAGCGACATACTAAAGGCCCCCAGCTCCTCACTGAAACACACAGCGACATACTAAACTCCCCCGGCTCCTCACTGTAACACACAGCTCCTCACTGTAACACACAGCTCCTCACTGTAACACACAGCTCCTCACTGTAACACACAGCGACATACTAAAGGCCCCCAGCTCCTCACTGAAACACACAGTGACATAAACTCCCCCAGCTCCTCACTGAAACACACAGCGACATACTAAAGGCCCCCAGCTCCTCACTGAAACACACAGTGACATAAACTCCCCCAGCTCCTCACTGAAACACACAGCGACATACTAAACTCTCCCAGCTCCTCACTGTAACACACAGCGACAAAGTCCCCCAGTCCCTCACTGAAACACACAGCGACATACTAAACTCCCCCAGCTCCTCACTGAAACACACAGCGACATACTAAACTCCCCCAGCTCCTCATCGAAACACACAGCGACATACTAAACTCTCCCAGCTCCTCACTGAAACACACAGCTCCTCACTGAAACACACAGTGACATACTAAACTCTCCCAGCTCCTCACTGAAACACACAGCGACATACTAAAGGCCCCCAGCTCCTCACTGAAACACACAGCGACATACTAAACTCCCCCAGCTCCTCACTGAAACACACAGCGACATACTAAACTCTCCCAGCTCCTCACCGAAACACACAGCGACAAAGTCCCCCAGCTCCTCATTGAAACACACAGCGACATACTAAACTCCCCCAGCTCCTCACTGAAACACACAGCTCCTCACTGAAACACACAGAGACATACTAAACTCCCCCAGCTCCTCACTGAAACACACAGGTCCTCACTGAAACACACAGGTCCTCACTGAAACACACAGGTCCTCACTGAAACACACAGGTCCTCACTGAAACACACAGGTCCTCACTGAAACACACAGGTCCTCACTGAAACAGACAGGTCCTCACTGAAACACACAGCTCCTCACTGTAACACACAGCGACATACTAAACTCCCCCAGCTCCTCACTGAAACACACAGCTCCTCACTGAAACACACAGCTCCTCACTGAAACACACAGCTCCTCACTGAAACACACAGCTCCTCACTGAAACACACAGCTCCTCACTGAAACACACAGCTCCTCACTGAAACACACAGCTCCTCACTGAAACACACAGCTCCTCACTGAAACACACAGTGACATACTAAACTCTCCCAGCTCCTCACTGTAACACACAGCTCCTCACTGAAACACAGTGACATACTAAACTCCCCCAGCTCCTCACTGAAACACACAGTGACATACTAAACTCTCCCAGCTCCTCACTGAAACACACAGCGACATACTAAACTCTCCCAGCTCCTCACTGTAACACACAGCTCCTCACTGAAATACACAGTGACATACTAAACTCTCCCAGCTCCTCACTGTAACACACAGCTCCTCACTGAAACACACAGTGACATACTAAACTCCCCCAGCTCCTCACTGAAACACACAGCTCCTCACTGAAACACACAGCGACATACTAAACTCCCCCAGCTCCTCACTGAAACACACAGCTCCTCACTGAAACACACAGTGACATACTAAACTCTCCCAGCTCCTCACTGAAACACACAGCGACATACTAAAGGCCCCCAGCTCCTCACTGAAACACACAGTGACATACTAAACTCCCCCAGCTCCTCACTGAAACACACAGCGACATACTAAACTCTCCCAGCTCCTCACCGAAACACACAGCGACAAAGTACCCCAGCTCCTCATTGAAACACACAGCGACATACTAAACTCCCCCAGCTCCTCACTGAAACACACAGCTCCTCACTGAAACACACAGAGACATACTAAACTCCCCCAGCTCCTCACTGAAACACACAGGTCCTCACTGAAACACACAGGTCCTCACTGAAACACACAGGTCCTCACTGAAACACACAGGTCCTCACTGAAACACACAGCTCCTCACTGAAACACACAGCTCCTCACTGAAACACACAGCTCCTCACTGTAACACACAGCGACATACTAAACTCCCCCAGCTCCTCACTGAAACACACAGCTCCTCACTGAAACACACAGCTCCTCACTGAAACACACAGCTCCTCACTGAAACACACAGCTCCTCACTGAAACACACAGCTCCTCACTGAAACACACAGTGACATACTAAACTCTCCCAGCTCCTCACTGTAACACACAGCTCCTCACTGAAACACACAGTGACATACTAAACTCCCCCAGCTCCTCACTGAAACACACAGTGACATACTAAACTCTCCCAGCTCCTCACTGAAACACACAGCGACATACTAAACTCTCCCAGCTCCTCACTGTAACACACAGCTCCTCACTGAAACACACAGTGACATACTAAACTCTCCCAGCTCCTCACTGTAACACACAGCTCCTCACTGAAACACACAGTGACATACTAAACTCCCCCAGCTCCTCACTGAAACACACAGCTCCTCACTGAAACACACAGTGACATACTAAACTCTCCCAGCTCCTCACTGAAACACACAGCTCCTCACTGAAACACACAGCTCCTCACTGAAACACACAGCTCCTCACTGAAACACACAGCTCCTCACTGAAACACACAGCTCCTCACTGAAACACACAGTGACATACTAAACTCTCCCAGCTCCTCACTGTAACACACAGCTCCTCACTGAAACACACAGTGACATACTAAACTCCCCCAGCTCCTCACTGAAACACACAGTGACATACTAAACTCTCCCAGCTCCTCACTGAAACACACAGCGACATACTAAACTCTCCCAGCTCCTCACTGTAACACACAGCTCCTCACTGAAACACACAGTGACATACTAAACTCTCCCAGCTCCTCACTGTAACACACAGCTCCTCACTGAAACACACAGTGACATACTAAACTCCCCCAGCTCCTCACTGAAACACACAGCTCCTCACTGAAACACACAGTGACATACTAAACTCTCCCAGCTCCTCACTGAAACACACAGCTCCTCACTGAAACACACAGTGACATACTAAACTCTCCCAGCTCCTCACTGAAACACACAGCGACATACTAAACTCTCCCAGCTCCTCACCGAAACACACAGCGACAAAGTCCCCCAGCTCCTCATCGAAACACACAGCGACATACTAAACTCCCCCCAGCTCCTCACTGAAACACACAGCTCCTCACTGAAACACACAAAATACTTTGCAGATATTGTAACTGAAAATAGTCTGCTATCATTTTGACAGTCAACCCGGTGTCATAAAATCACACGATGGATTTGCTTATACACACACGCGTGCACACACACACATTTACCCGACGTGCACACACACTTACCTGTGTTCTGTGAGGATGTTGACAGCAGAGGGGTGGTTGGAGCAGTAGGCCATGTAGAGAGCCTTCATCTGGGGCAGCAGGTTGAGGAAAAAGCCCCCTACTCTCTGCTGGCTCTCTGGAAGCCTACACACACACAATGTGCTCACCACCACAGCACTACCAGAGTCTACCAGTAGGTGTCAGTGTGACCTGTATAAAAATCATGTCGATGTACTAATATATATGAGGAATTGTGCTCCCTCCCACACAGCGGGTTTTAAGGTGTGGCTTTAGATCCTATTGGCAGACAGGACGTGGTCTATTTCAGAGCTGATTCATATTTTAAGTTTGCGGACACCCATTTGGTACATCATGTATTGATGAGATACATTTGGTCAATGTTGGACTGATCATATGGTGTGTGTGTGTGTGTGTGTTCGGGGACTCACCTGGTACATTCCTCGTAGGACTGAACCAACATCAGCTGGAAGGTAGAGATGTCCTCCAGATTCCCCAGGATGTGACTGACGTCTGCACTGCTCAACCTGGAGACAGAGGGAGACGGTGTGGGGAAAGCTGGAGTGATATGGTTAGGGTACAGTAAGGTTCATAGTATGCTCAAATCAGACCCTCACACACAACACCCCTGACAAATACACACACAACACCCCTGACAAATACACACACAGCCATGTGAACACAAACACACTCACTTGTCTGTGGGTTGCAGTGAGTGCAGGTATGAGGTCAGTAGGCTTTGGAGCTCCTTGGAATACTCGGTCTCGGTCTCTAGAATGTTCTGCAGCACCTGGATGGAGAGAGACAGAACAGGGGGGTTAGGAGAGGATGTTGATGGATGGATAGACAGGCAGGCGGACAGAGATACTGAACTCAGACACCCCCACAGAGGAGACCCACCCCCTCTCCTCCTAACCTCCCCCTCGTTGACAGAATGGGGCCAGGGAGGCCGCTCATTCTGCTTCCTGAAGCCAGTCCTCTTCACCACATTTTTTGAAGAACTTTGTTTTTTTGGTCTTTAAGTTTCATATGAGGAGCCCATTAGACAGAGAAAGCAGAGGACAGAAATAAACTGCTATCCTTTTCTCATCAAATACTGACCTCTTCAGTCCATGTCATAACATTTAACATTTAAGTCATTTAGCAGACGCTCTTATCCAGAGCGACTTACAAATTGGTGCATACACCTTATGACAACCAGTGGAACAGCCACTTGCATCTAAATCTTGTTGGGGGTGAGAAGGGGGGTGAGAAGGATTACTTACCCTTACTTACCCTATCCTAGGTATTCCTTGAAGAGGTGGGGTTTCAGGTGTCTCCGGAAGGTGGTGATTGACTCCGCTGTCCTGGCGTCGTGAGGGAGTTTGTTCCACCATTGGGGGCCAGAGCAGCGAACAGTTTTGACTGGGCTGAGCGGGAACTGTACTTCCTCAGTGGTAGGGAGGCGAGCAGGCCAGAGGTGGATGAACGCAGTGCCCTTGTTTGGGTGTAGGGCCTGATCAGAGCCTGGAGGTACTGAGGTGCCGTTCCCCTCACAGCTCCGTGGCGAGCACCATGGTCTTGTAGCGGATGCGAGCTTCAACTGGAAGCCAGTGGAGAGAGCGGAGGAGCGGGGTGACGTGAGAGAACTTGGGAAGGTTGAACACCAGACGGGCTGCGGCGTTCTGGATGAGTTGTAGGGGTTTAATGGCACAGGCAGGGAGCCCAGCCAACAGCGAGTTGCAGTAATCAAGACGGGAGATGACAAGTGCCTGGATTAGGACCTGCGCCGCTTCCTGTGTGAGGCAGGGTCGTACTCTGCGGATGTTGTAGAGCATGAACCTACAGGAACGGGACACCGCCTTGATGTTAGTTGAGAACGTCAGGGTGTTGTCCAGGATCACGCCAAGGTTCTTAGCGCTCTGGGAGGAGGACACAATGGAGTTGTCAACCGTGATGGCGAGATCATGGAACGGGCAGTCCTTCCCGGGAGGAAGAGGAGCTCCGTCTTGCTGAGGTTCAGCTTGAGGTGGTGATCCGTCATCCACACTGATATGTCTGCCAGACATGCAGAGATGCGATTCGCCACCTGGTCATCAGAAGGGGGAAAGGAGAAGATTAATTGTGTGTCGTCTGCATAGCAATGATAGGAGAGACCATGTGAGGTTATGACAGAGCCAAGTGACTTGGTGTATAGCGAGAATAAGAGAGGGCCTAGAACAGAGCCCTGGGGACACCAGTGGTGAGAGCGCGTGGTGAGGAGACAGATTCTCGCCACGCCACCTGGTAGGAGCGACCTGTCAGGTAGGACGCAATCCAAGCGTGGGCCGCGCCGGAGATGCCCAACTCGGAGAGGGTGGAGAGGAGGATCTGATGGTTCACAGTATCGAAGGCAGCCGATAGGTCTAGAAGGATGAGAGCAGAGGAGAGAGAGTTAGCTTTAGCAGTGCGGAGCGCCTCCGTGATACAGAGAAGAGCAGTCTCAGTTGAATGACTAGTCTTGAAACCTGACTGATTTGGATCAAGAAGGTCATTCTGAGAGAGATAGCGGTAGAGCTGGCCAAGGACGGCACGCTCAAGAGTTTTGGAGAGAAAAGAGAGAAGGGATACTGGTCTGTAGTTGTTGACATCGGAGGGATCGAGTGTAGGTTTTTTCAGAAGGGGTGCAACTCTCGCTCTCTTGAAGACGGGAGGGACGTAGCCAGCGGTCAGGGATGAGTTGATGAGCGAGGTGAGGTAAGGGAGAAGGTCTCCGGAAATGGTCTGGAGAAGAGAGGAGGGGATAGGGTCAAGCGGGCAGGTTGTTGGGCGGCCGGCCGTCACAAGACGCGAGATTTCATCTGGAGAGAGAGGGGAGAAAGAGGTCAGAGCATAGGGTAGGGCAGTGTGGGCAGAACCAGCAGTGTCGTTTGACTTAGCAAACGAGGATCGGATGTCATCGACCTTCTTTTCAAAATGGTTGACGAAGTCATCTGCAGAGAGGGAGGAGGGAGGGGGGAGGATTCAGGAGGGAGGAGAAGGTGGCAAAGAGCTTCCTAGGGTTAGAGGCAGATGCTTGGAATTTAGAGTGGTAGAAAGTGGCTTTAGCAGCAGAGACAGAGGAGGAAAATGTAGAGAGGAGGGAGTGAAAGGATGCCAGGTCCGCAGGGAGGCGAGTTTTCCTCCATTTCCGCTCGGCTGCCCGGAGCCCTGTTCTGTGAGCTCGCAATGAGTCGTCGAGCCACGGAGCGGGAGGGGAGGACCGAGCCGGCCTGGAGGATAGGGGACATAGGGAGTCAAAGGATGCAGTAAGGGAGGAGAGGAGGGTTGAGGAGGCAGAATCAGGAGATAGGTTGGAGAAAGTTTGAGCAGAGGGAAGAGAAGATAGGATGGAAGAGGAGAGAGTAGCGGGGGAGAGAGAGCGAAGGTTGGGACGGCGCGATACCATCCGAGTAGGGGCAGTGTGGGAAGTGTTGGATGAGAGCGAGAGGGAAAAGGATACAAGGTAGTGGTCGGAGACTTGGAGGGGAGTTGCAATGAGGTTAGTGGAAGAACAGCATCTAGTAAAGATGAGGTCAAGCGTATTGCCTGCCTTGTGAGTAGGGGGGGAAGGTGAGAGGGTGAGGTCAAAAGAGGAGAGGAGTGGAAAGAAGGAGGCAGAGAGGAATGAGTCAAAGGTAGACGTGGGGAGGTTAAAGTCGCCCAGAACTGTGAGAGGTGAGCCGTCATTACTGGCTAGGTTCAGAGCAGGCTTTATGAAGGATGCAGAGATGGGAGGGTTTAAGTTGGCTTTAACCCATCTAACATCCAATAATGGCGGACAGCCAGGTAACTTAACTCCCGATGTTGTAGGGCTCATATTTCAACTCTCAAACTCATTTGGATCTTGTAACACAAGATAACTTAACACTGTGATGAGGTTACCTTCAAGTCTTCATAAAGACTAGTACTGAACTATCCACTTCTTTCCCCAAATCATAATGTATTGAATTGTATCAGATTGCTCCATGTGGATCTTAACGTATTGTTGTTCATTGGGACAATACATATACTCTCCTCAGACTAGTCCTGACTCTTGACTAGTCCTCCGAGTCTTGACTAGTCCTCTTCTGTGTCTTGAATAGTTGATATCTCCCTCCCTCTGCTTCTCTTCTCTCAGCACCAAAATAAACAGTGGGCCTCCAGGATGCTTTGCAATGTGGTCCCATCACCCGTCACGGCAACAGGACAGTCCCTGTGAACTATCACTGACCCAGACACCAACACACACACACACCATAGTGACAGTGTGCTACCACTAGATAGAAACGGAGCAGCCAGTCACAGGGCCTTGAGGCACAGCTGGCCCAGCAGCCAGTCAGACGGAAGAAACAACCTACATTACTGCACACGAACACACGGCAGGCAAAAGCCTCAATTCTAAAACCCTGGTGGTATTTCAGATCTCAGTGCAGTAGGTTGTGTAGGTTCTCACCAGGTTATAGTAGGTCTTGCTGACAGCTGGTGTGTCAAAGCCTTTCACAGGGTTTTTGAGGGTGCCAGACTTAGGAGACACTGGGTTGTCTGTGTAGTAGAGAGAGAGGAAGAGAGAGAGAGAGGAGAAGAAAGTGTAGAGTAGAAGTAGGACAGAAACATTAAGTCATTCATTTTAGAATAGAGTTTAAAGCAATGTTATCCGGCAGGGAAAGAGGCTGGTTTCAGTTAGCTAACGACCAGACCAGAGGCTTTCTTCTACAGAGAAATGGGGACACATTCATGTTGCTGTGTTTTAGTAGCTAACCCTTGGGGCAGAGATAGCATACAGAATGGAGAGAGAACAACATGACACACAGCAAAGGAACAAAAACTGTGGCTCGCTCTGTCGCTCTCTGCAGCCAGAGACGGAGGGCATGTTCACGTGTGACTGATTGGAAACAGAAAGGGAGTGGGTTACCACCGTGAGCTTATAGAGAAATGCCAATTAGTTTGATACATAGTTCATCATGTGTAGGTAGGTAGTAGGCCAACAGAGGGAAGCACTGGGAACTGTTTGGTTGTGTTTGGGGTCCCACCCACAGGCTAAGATAAGGAATGTCCTGTCTTTGTTTAACCACAAAGTTTCCTTCCTCTCTGTTATAATGCACAATAGCTACATTAATAGTGCAATCACTGTGCACAACAGCTGTGCACAAAGAGTTTATACATCTACTACACATTTCTGTATATGATCTGGTAGAACACTTAGTGCTGCAGATAGAAATATAGTGTATAGAACAAACTCACAGCTCTACTCTGCATTACATTTCTATGTGTAATGATTTGCACATTGCAGTCCATTGAATAAGCTGGTGTAGAACCATGTCTTGGTGAGCTTAGTATTGGCAACACGTTCCTTCACTCTGTAATTCCGCTTTTAAAAGATGCACTACGAATAAATTTCACCGCTATTTCCTAGTTTCTCAAATTCTAATAATTCTCCTAATTTCAGCAGGGTAGAGGGTAGAGAATCAATATTGTATTTTCGGCTCTTTGAAGCTGGTGTACAAAAACTAAAGTAGAAGACGCAAAAAATAAACTTAAGAACAGGAAGCATGGAAATAGCGCACATAGAACATATCTCGCACTTAGACTTGATTTCAGTGAGAATGACTGATCAATAAATAACATTTCTATGTGAATTTGGTTTGGACACCCAAAAAGTTACATATTGCAGTTTTAAATTATTCTCTTCATGATCATTCTCTTTGGCCAGCAGCATACCACCATATATTGCTGTGATTACGTATGAGTTCTCAGTCAGCTTACCTGGTAAAATAAATAAATTGTGTTATTACAGCTCTAGCAGCCGGGGGAAATGCTGACTGCATGAAATGGGTATTTGATGTATAGCCATTAAAAACAGCAGAGGATATTCCCTAGAGACACACATTAAATACAGTGTGTAAATCACACCAGCTATCAACAGCCTGGTTCAGCTGCGTGATTCAGAGGTACAGTCAGCTATAGGGGGGACAACTATCAGATATCATCAACACAGGAGATATTTATCTGAGAGTTATACCGTTGTAATAGAGCCGCTATAGATGATTATAAAGTTGTTATAGAGATGCATACGCCTAATGTTTATACTCGCCAATACAAACTATGATCCCTACTTAATATTCAATCCAAGCCGCCCAATCACTGACACCCACCGCTGCCTTTGACCTCCTTGACATAGTTGCTAGGGAACCAGCCCTTGTTGCCGTTGAACGAGCCCTCCCACCAGCCTCCGTCTTCCTGGCGCGACACACTGATCATGTCACCCTTGTTGAAGGACAGCTCGTCTTCATTGGTCTGCTGGAAGGTGAACTTGGCCCTCACCAGTACCCGCTGCCCACCGCTCTCCGACATGTCCTAGTGGGGAGGAAAGAGGGAGCGACGGACGAAGGGAACAGAGGAGCAGGAGAGAAGAGAAATTGAGAGAGAAAAAAAGAAAATAAAAAAGATTGATTAAGTAAGGATGGAGCTAAAACAAATGGAGACAGAAAACAACCCCAAGCTGCAGGTGAGAACCACCTCAAATGGTTCATTCTAGTCCTGTTGGGTTCTATGTGGTTGGGTGACTCACCAGGCTGCGGTACTGGTTGTGGAGGAGTTTGGAGGAGCGTCCGCGGGGAGACTGAGTGTTCAGAGAGTCAAACGACTTGATCCGTAACGAGGATGAGTGATGCGCACACACAGAGTCACTGCCCACTCCTATGTCTGTGGAGGAGAGAGAGAGGGATGAGGACACACACAGAGTCACTGCCCACTCCTATGTCTGTGGAGGAGAGAGAGAGGGATGAGGACACACACAGAGTCACTGCCCACTCCTATGTCTGTGGAGGAGAGAGAGAGGGATGAGGACACACACAGAGTCACTGCCCACTCCTATGTCTGTGGAGGAGAGAGAGAGAGGGATGAGGACACACACAGAGTCACTGCCCACTCCTATGTCTGTGGAGGAGAGAGAGAGGGGATGAGGACACACACAGAGTCACTGCCCACTCCTATGTCTGTGGAGGAGAGAGAGAGGGATGAGGACACACACAGAGTCACTGCCCACTCCTATGTCTGGAGGAGAGAGAGAGGGATGAGGACACACACAGAGTCACTGCCCACTCCTATGTCTGTGGAGGAGAGAGAGAGGGATGAGGACACACACAGAGTCACTGCCCACTCCTATGTCTGTGGAGGAGAGAGAGAGGGATGAGGACACACACAGCCTCGGCGGGGCCGTCAACAACTGGATGATCCGGTTATCAGGGGAAATGGGAAGAGAGCCTGTGACGTGACTTCCACTTTCGACGTTAACAAGGCGTCACTCCATCTTAACTCCTCCCCCACATTTACTGGATTGGTTGAAGAGCGCAGAAGAGAACCTCCCCGACAGAATGTGGGGGATCTAGTTTCAGCAGTTTATTTTACGCCTGCTACTTTAGGTTCAACACACATTAATGTGAGTGAAGAACACAACATGCTGCAACGTGCACCCATCATTCTACACAGACACACACACACACAGGCCTAATAACACACAACGCCCACTCTGATAGAGACTAGAGGTTACATCTGGGACTTCACAGGTATGGATTTGCATAGAAAACAGGAAACTTTCCATGAATCACCCCAGACACACTTCTGTCTTCGTCCACTTACCCTCGGTGGCTTTGGCCAGTGCCACCAGAGAGTTGAGCACCTTGGTGAAGTTCAGTCCCTGGAGGAGGTCATTGACCTCAAATGGCTGAGAAGAGGAGGGAGAGATATCCTTTAGATTTATTTTAAACAAGTATTGAAAAGCTATCTATATAACTGACTGAAAACAAACAACTGTTTCATAACATTGCAACGGGGTAAAGGTCTTGTCATATTTCCTCTGGTTCTGGTGATGACAACCTGACACCGGAACTTCCAGACACTCCCATAGTACAGTGATTTGAGTAATGTCAGTAAAGATATTACTCACAGTAAGGAGGCCTAGTTGAGGCCTGGAGAATATCACAGAGTTAAAACAACTACCGATTGACACTGGCAGCAGAACTCAGCCATAATCTACCCAAGCATTACCGAGACTGTGTACAGACGCTGGGATATAGACAGCGCAGTGCATCGTACCACAGACACACAGACAACCACAGGAAGGAAGCCACAGGGCTAAGGACATCCTGCTCTCCCTCTTTGTTCTCAGTCCAGACAGGTCAGGAATGTGAGTGTCATGTTGAGATCCACCCTCTGTCTAACTGGGGATCAACCACTAATACACTCAGGACACTTCATGCTGTATTATTCACTAAATAATTGCTACCTGCAATGTTGGGCGTTTAATATTTGAACTTGACATTTAGGACAGGAGTGCCAACACCTAAGTCTGGCAGCAAACATCTCACCCTATTCATTGTATTCCTTCAAGTTGTATGTCTCATTTGGCCTGGGTGTCTCTTTAAACTATATGTTGTCAGAGTTCATTAAATGACTATTAGATAGACACAGCCAACATGAAACACTAAGAGTGCCCTGGCCTGGCAGGATATGGTGTGACCGTATTTATCAGATTACTACCTAATTCTGTAGTACAAACACAGGATTTCGTCAGGCTTCCTAAGGTGACTAAGTGTACCAGGTGACTGGGCCACAGCAGGAGATGTACTAACTCTGTTGCACAACCAGGCCAACACCCCAGTTTACTTACTTACTGCTATTCTATTGTGTTCAGCACCATTTGGCATGGCAGTAAGTGTAGTAGCTCTACGAGGTCTACTTCCCGGTCAGAGTATTAGGTCATTTTCATAGCTGAGTGGTAATTCAACAGTGTCATTGGTTTCCTCAGCCCTAAATGCTGCTTCTGCTCTAAGGGCAGTTTTCACCCTGTCTGGTCCAGAACTCACTGTGGCACACTTACAGCTGAGCACCCACACAGTCCTACCCCTGCCCCCTTAGTCTGGACACACACACCCCCCCACTCCTACCATTTAACCACCCAGGGCCAGTCTGGGGGATTATCATCAGTCTGAGCCATCTCTAATCTCTGCCTCATCATGTTCTCTAACCAACACACACACACACCCCTAACCCCGTCCTAACCACCCCTTACTCCCTAATCCTATACACATACTTCTGTATGACCTCTTCTTGATCTGACGGAGAACTACATGGATGTATTAAGAAATATTGTGGATGGACTCAATGTGGTCTCTAGAGTGAAGAGATCTATTAGGAATGAATGTATATAAGGTAGGGGTTGTTTTGGGACAATAATCTACCATGGCCATCATGACAGCTTATTGCTCCTTCACACTACAGTGTATGTCCATGTCTGGTCACTTTGGAATTTAGCCTTGCGACCTAATCGACCTTGTTGGAAAATCCATTGGTTGGGTTGACATTCTCATGAACCCCCCAGCACCACCTCTTGCATAAACTGTATTGATTCAGTTAGGCATGACTGACAACAGGACCAGACAGACAGACAGGACCAGACAGAGACAGACCTGAGTCGGGTGCTAAAGGCCATGCTAGTTACTATTGCTGCAGCCCAGCCTCAACACTGCAGTGAGCAGCCATGAGATATAACTGTCCAGCAGCTCTCACTCCTGGTAGGTATGAGTCACAGGCCAATATCCACACTAGCATAGCACTTGGATGCATGCCAATATACTGCTTCATTCTCAGTGGTATCGTGTGAACACTGGAACAGAGCGGTCTTTCCATAAGGCCTGGTCTTGAAGCAGTCAGTAACAGGGTCGAGATGAGACAAGGCATTCACAAGAACTAGGCCATGGTAAGGCAAGTACTTTACTACAAGGTGTAAAAATGTATATTTTTCGGGAGAAGTGGACTGTCTACGTTCCCAGACGGATTTTAAAATCAGGAGGCTGTTCAAATCACACCTTTGTTTACCTGGTATCTGCCATATCACACAATCTCTCAGAGGTTTGAGGCAAGTCTTGTTTCCATGACAAATAGAAAATTGTGTGATGGCATCTCTTGGAATACTGTACAGCTATCTGTGCTTTAAAACAGAATTCCAACAACTGAGGTTTCACACAGTAGAATTTGAAAGTGTTTCGTAATGTTGAAATAGGGTTCATGGTATTGACTGACTGAAATATGGCTCTCGGCCTTGGCTACTCATGACAGCAGATGTGCCCACAGTTAAATTCCCTTGTTCTGCATATTGACCAGGACAGCTCAATATGCAGAATAACAATGTTGTTGTTGAATTAAAGGGCAAGATCAAGCATTTACAACTTGATGTTAGATGGTTCCTCACCCTGAAAATAGTCTATAGACCAGGAAAAAACTAGAATCCATGGTTCAGTTCTTTACACGGCCATTACAAAATTCAGCTAATTAGTGAGCATGTTTTTATTAGATTGTTATGGCCAAATCGCCTTTAAGTAACATCAAACCAAATATGGAGTTGGTTGCCCCCATCGCTTCCATTGCTTTTTAGCTAACAGTGGCTAATGTGAGTTGAAGTTTGTAATGGCTGTGTAAAGAACTGAAGCACGGATTGCAGTTTCTCCCTGCCCATAGATTATTTTCAGGATGAGGAACCATCTAACATCAAGTTGTAAAATGGTAAACTTCTCAGTTAAACGGCCAAATCATGGTGACCAAATCATTCTACCCTAACACTACACATTGCGTAGGGTAGTATTCGTTCGGAATGTTGTTACACTATGTTAGAAATACAAATTAAAACCCAGACTAGTATCCAAAGGGCGACAACTGTAGTATTTCTGCTTGTAGGCTAGTACAACTGGGCTGTGCTAACGCCCCATGGGGCAGGCTCACGTGTTGATCAAATTAAATGTTGATACAGTGTTTTCAGTCATGTTGAGTGCGCGTTGTATTGTCGATATTTACAACAAAGTTACAGAGCAGCAAGCAGGTTAAATGACTCACCTCCACTCGGAAGGAACCGCAGCCTTTCAGAAACTCCTTTATATTGCTCTGGAACTCACTATCATTCCTTGGTTCTTGGAAGATCTGTGTGAAAGGGAGTTCAATGTTTAATGAAGTAAATCCCCGAGCCGTACGTAGGTAACCTGTTTCGTTCTCGGTTTTGCAAAAGACGGTACAGATCCACGATGTCAGTGTGAAACTAAAATCTCCAATCGGTGTTTCTAAAAGACCTCTCAATCTCCCATCGAGAAATCGGATTAGTAGGAGAGGAAATGACGTGGTATGCATATTCCACGGTGAAAACCAGAACCCTGCGGCTACACCTTTTGGTGCCTACCTGTGCAAACAGAACCCTCCGCGACTATATCAGTAGTGGCAAGCACATGCTTCATAACCTTTAATAACCTAACAATTGCTCTCCTTTTTAGGCCTATCGTCAATTGGCTATTATTTAGAAGACCTCGACCCTGTTGTTGTTGTTGTAGTTATGTTGTTAACTTTTCCCAATTGTGCATAAATTGCAAGTGCACAAGGGCAGGTGCATTCTTGCTCTGTGGGTGTGTGACAGAAATTACGTTTTTTACCCCCTCGGTTAAAATGTCAAGGCAACAAAAACACGGTTTCTTCTTCTCATGACAAAATAGCTATCAAAACGTTTAATGTTTGTAACTAATTAGTCTTTATACAGTGGTGTAAAGTACTTAAGTCATGTTTGGGGGTATCTGCACTTTACTATATATATTTTGGACAACTTTTAATTTTACCCCTCTATATTCCTAAAGAAAATAAGTTACTTTTTTACTCCATTCATTTTCCCTGACACCCAAAAGTACTAGTTACATTTTGAATGCTTAGCAGGACAGGAAACTGGTCCAATTCACAAATTTATCAAGAGAACATCCGTGGTCATCCCTACTGCCTCTGATCTGGCGGACTCACTAAACACACATGCTTAGTTTGTAAATTATGAATGAGTGTTGGAGTGTGCCCCTGGCTATCTGTAAAAAATCATAAGAAATTGTGCTGTCTTGTTTGCTTAATATAAGGAATTTGAAATCATTTATACTTTTAATTTTGATACTTATGTATATTTTAGCAATTACATTTACTTTTGATAATTAAGTATATTTAAAACCAAATACTTTAACTTTTACTCAAGTTGTATTTTACTGGGTGACTTTCACTTTAAACTGAGTAATTTTCTATTAATGTAACTTTACTTTTACTCAAGTATGAAAATGGGGTACCTTTCCCACCACTGTCTCGATGTATTGTCTATCTCCCTGACTGTTGTTTGTTTCCTTTTTATTTTTATTTCACTTTTATTTAACCAGGTAGGCTAGTTGAGAACACCTTTATTTAACCAGGTAGGCTAGTTGAGAACAAGTTCTCATTTGCAACTGCGACCTGGCCAAGATAAAGCATAGCAGTGTGAACAGACAACACAGAGTTACACATGGAGTAAACAATTAACAAGTCAATAACACAGTAGAAAAGAAAGAGTCTATATACATTGTGTGCAAAAGGCATGAGGAGGTAGGCGAATAATTACAATTTTGCAGATTAACACTGGAGTGATAAATGATCAGATGGTCATGTACAGGTAGAGATATTGGTGTGCAAAAGAGCAGAAAAGTAAATAAATATAAACCGTATGGGGATGAGGTAGGTAAAATTGGGTGGGCTATTTACCGATAGACTATGTACAGCTGCAGCGATCGGTTAGCTGCTCAGATAGCAGATGTTTGAAGTTGGGGAGGGAGATAAAAGTCTCCAACTTCAGAGATTTTTGCAATTCGTTCCAGTCACAGGCAGCAGAGAACTGGAACGAAAGGCGGCCAAATGAGGTGTTGGCTTTAGGGATGATCAGTGAGATACACCTGCTGGAGCGCGTGCTACGGGTGGGTGTTGCCATCGTGACCAGTGAACTGAGATAAGGCGGAGCTTTACCTAGCATGGACTTGTAGATGACCTGGAGCCAGTGGGTCTGGCGACTAATATGTAGCGAGGGCCAGCCGACTAGAGCATACAGGTCGCAGTGGTGGGTGGTATAAGGTGCTTTAGTAACAAAACGGATGGCACTGTGATAAACTGCATCCAGTTTGCTGAGTAGAATATTGGAAGCTATTTGTAGACGACATCGCCTAAGTCGAGGATCGGTAGGATAGTCAGTTTTACTAGGGTAAGTAAGGCGGTGTGAGTGAAGGAGGCTTTGTTGCGGAATAGAAAGCCGACTCTAGATTTGATTTTAGATTGGAGATGTTTGATATGAGTCTGGAAGGAGAGTTTACAGTTAGCCAGACACCTAGGTACTTATAGATGTCCACATATTCTAGGTCGGAACCATCCAGGGTGGTGATGCTAGTCGGGCGTGCGGGCGCAGGCAGCGAACGGTTGAAAAGCATGCATTTGGTTTTACTAGCGTTTAAGAGCAGTTGGAGGCCACGGAAGGAGTGTTGTATGGCATTGAAGCTTAGATAGGTTAGATAGCACAGTGTCCAAGGACGGGCCGGAAGTATACAGAATGGTGTCGTCTGCGTAGAGGTGGATCAGGGAATCACCCGCAGCAAGAGCAACATCATTGATATATACAGAAAAAAGAGTCGGCCCAAGAATTGAACCCTGTGGCACCCCCATAGAGACTGCCAGAGGACCGGACAGCATGCCCTCCGATTTGACACACTGAACTCTGTCTGCAAAGTAGTTGGTGAACCAGGCAAGGCAGTCATTAGCAAAACCGAGGCTACTGAGTCTGCCGATAAGAATATGGTGATTGACAGAGTCGAAAGCCTTGGCAAGGTCGATGAAGACGGCTGCACAGTACTGTCGATGGCAGTTATGATATCGTTTAGTACCTTGAGCGTGGCTGAGGTGCACCCGTGACCGGCTCGGAAACCAGATTGCACAGCGAAGAAGGTACGGTAGGATTCGAGATGGTCAGTGACCTGTTTGTTGACTTGGCTTTCGAAGACCTTAGATAGGCAGGGCAGGATATATATAGGTCTGTAACAGTTTGGGTCCAGGGTGTCTCCTCCTTTGAAGAGGGGGATGACTGCGGCAGCTTTCCAATCCTTGGGGATCTCAGACGATATGAAAGAGAGGTTGAACAGGCTGGTAATAGGGGTTGGGACAATGGCGGCGGATAGTTTCAGAAATAGAGGGTCCAGATTGTCAAGCCCAGCTGATTTGTACAGGCCCAGGTTTTGCAGCTCTTTCAGAACATCAGCTATCTAGATTTGGGTAAAGGAGAACCTGGAGAGGCTTGGGCGAGTAGCTGCGGGGGGAGCGGAGCTGTTGGCCGAGGTTGGAGTAGCCAGGAGGAAGGCATGGCCAGCCGTTGAGAAATGCTTGTTGAAGTTTTCGATAATCATGGATTTATCGGTGGTGACCGTGTTACATAGCCTCAGTGCAGTGGGCAGCTGGGAGGAGGTGCTCTTGTTCTCCATGGACTTTACAGTGTCCCAGAACTTTTTGGAGTTAGAGCTACAGGATGCAAATTTCTGCCTGAAGAAGCTGGCCTTTGCTTTCCTGACTGACTGCGTGTATTGGTTCCTGACTTCCCTGAACAGTTGCATATCGCGGGGACTATTCGATGCTATTGCAGTCCGCCACAGGATGTTTTTGTGCTGGTCGAGGGCAGTCAGGTCTGGAGTGAACCAAGGGCTATATCTGTTCTTAGTTCAGCATTTTTTGAACGGAGCATGCTTATCTAAAATGGTGAGGAAGTTACTTTTAAAGAATGACCAGGCATCCTCAACTGACGGGATGAGGTCAATATCCTTCCAGGATACCCGGGCCAGGTCGATTGGAAAGGCCTGCTCGCAGAAGTGTTTCAGGGAGCGTTTGACAGTGATGAGGGGTGGTCGTTTGACTGCGGATCCGTAGCGGATACAGGCAATGAGGCAGTGATCGCTGAGATCCTGTTTGAAGACAGTGGAGGTGTATTTGGAGGGCCAGTTGGTTAGGATGACATCTATGAGGGTGCCCTTGTTTACAGATTTAGGGTTGTACCTGGTGGGTTCCTTGATGATTTGTGTGAGATTGAGGGCATCTAGCTTAGATTGTAGGACTGCCGGGGTGTTAAGCATATCCCAGTTTAGGCCACCTAACAGAACAAACTCTGAAGCTAGATGGGGGGCGATCAATTCACAAATGGTGTCCAGGGCACAGCTGGGAGCTGAGGGGGGTCGTAGCAGGCGGCAACAGTGAGAGACTTATTTCTGGAGAGAGTAATTTTTAAAATGAGTAGTTCGAACTGTTTGGGTATGGACCTGGAAAGTATGACATTACTTTGCAGGCTATCTCTGCAGTAGACTGCAACTCCTCCCCCTTTGGCAGTTCTATCTTGATGGAAAATGTTATAGTTGGGTATGGAAATCTCAGAATTTTTGGTGGCCTTCCTGAGCCAGGATTCAGACACGGCAAGGACATCAGGGTTAGCAGAGTGTGCTAAAGCAGTGAGTAAAACAAACTTAGGGAGGAGGCTTCTGATGTTGACATGCATGAAACCAAGGCTTTTTCGATCACAGAAGTCAACAAATGAGGGTGCCTGGGGACATGCAGGGCCTGGGTTTACCTCCACATCACCTGCGGAACAGAGGAGGAGTAGTATGAGGGTGCGGCTAAAGGCTATCAAAACTGATCGCCTAGAGCGTTGGGGACAAAGAATAAAAGGAGCAGATTTCTGGGCATGGTAGAATATATTCAGGGCATTCATGCGCAGACAGGGGTATGGTGGGGTGCGGGTACAGCGGAGGTAAGCCCAGGCACTGGGTGATGATAAGAGAGGTACTCCTTTATATACTCAGGTTTCGATATTGTATATTTTGAAATGTTTTACAACAACAACAAGAATGCATAAAAGTCAAGCCCATAGGGTCTCCCGAGACTAAAGCACTGCATCTCAGTGCCTGAGGCATCACAATAGACCCTGGCTGTATCACACCCGACCGTGATTGGGAGTCCCATAGGGCGGCGCACAATTGGCCCAGCGTCGTTAGGGTTTGGCCGGGGTAGGCCGTCATTGTAAATAAGAATTTGTTCTTGACTAGTTAAATAAAAAACTGTCCCTAATACAATGGTGTTTCCATAACCCTTAAATGAGTGTTTCACTGAATAATTGGGAGTCCCATCAGTAGGCTAATGCGTTTCCCAATGTTACAATGTAAGCCTATGTGAGTGGTCTACTCTGATGGCTAAATAATGTTAAAACAACACTGTTCCTTTAAAAGAGAGGGAGGGGGCTTCTTCTGAGTGAAATTGAAATTGCAGTCAATGGCGGACCACTCATGTGAATCTATTTGTTGTGTACCCCATTATAGCAGTTGATCCGAACCAAGAACACCCGTTTATTATAGCAACATTTTGTTGGTGGAATAAAAATGAACGCAGTGGCCAAATGTCCATACTTACTCCGATAAACAAACATGTTTTCTTTTTTAAAAAGCGTGTTTTCAATCTAGAAAAAAACATGGGACTTTAATGCCATGTGTAGCCAATGTGAATACAATTGCGTTATTGCTCACTTAATAGGTTATATTGGGAATAGGTATCTCATTGTCAATCAAACTAATGCTGAAGTGAGACACACGGACATCTGTCCGGAAATTCCACTCTACTCCGTACAATAACCCCTCTGTTAATGATCTAAACTAGGATCGGTTTGAGATCTACAACAACAAAGACACACTAATACCAATGTTTAATTATTCAAGTTCCATATAATAGTTGTCTAAGGCAGAGGTGGGACATCCAGGCAATAAGATATGACCTTACTTTCTCAACAGAACCAGGGCGCAATCGCTCCACCAGCTTGCACAGGACAACCCCATCTTTGAGAGAAGACTGCAGGAATCCTTCAGGGTCAGAAATTGTCTTTTTCGGTGACTCCAAGACCCCCAACGTTATCAGCCACGTTACCGTCTGTTCCGCCGAATTCATGGTTATTATGACAATAACATCCACTCTATCCTATCCTGGGATGTTTTGGGAGAAGAGAACAATGTGATTGGAGAATAATCGCCTATTCCGAATAAAAACATATCCTAATGGATAAAGATAACATGACTGCGTTTTTGGAGAGGTTGACGGACAGCTGCTTTCTTCTTTTAAAATTGTAGCTAGTCTATTGGCTTCGTTTCCCAGTCTTTTACGCCTGGTAAACTGTCCACTGCCCCCCTCTCTCTCGTTATTCCCCCAACCTGTGTCGCCTGCTGCCGCGAAATGCTCCAACAGAGAATGACATCACAAAGATGTAAAACTATAACTGCTTTTAGAGACTGTCCCCCTGTTGGCGGTTTAATATTTTAATCGTAATTATTTGCATAAGTTTGCATGAGGTTTCTGGGTCTACATCAACTATTAAAAATTGCTGTAATAATAGCTTCTTATAATACAATCCATGATATTAGATTTCAGTGGGCTACTGCATTTTAACGCTCAAATTATTTTATTTACTTATTCAATCGGTATTAAACTGTGTGTTAATGTGTAGAAATATAAATATTTGCGTAAAACACCGTTTATTACAAGGACTACAATATTGAATTTATAGAACTATCGAATCCCACGTTAGAATGAACTGTAGCGCCCCCTGTCTGCAGAATATAAAATCCCCATTACCTTGAAGGTGATAACATTATTATTTCTATTCAAATAGCTATTATTGCCATTTGTACAACACAATCTACATTTGCTGTGCACTATAAATGTATAGATTTGCATTAACAAAGAAAAACAACTTAACAGGGTACTAAAATACAGCCATCCACCCATTCTGCAGAAATTCATGACATTTCATGATTTAACAGTTTTTGAAAAAAGAAACCAGGGGAACTCGACCTCACTAATAACAGCATATGAAACCAGAGGAACTCGACCTCACTAATAACAGCATATGAAACCAGGGGAACTCGACCTCACTAATAACAGCATATGAAACCAGGGGAACTCGACCTCACTAATAACAGCATATGAAACCAGGGGAACTCGACCTCACTAATAACAGCATATGAAAGCAGGGGAACTCGACCTCACTAATAACAGCATATGAAACCAGGGGAACTCGACCTCACTAATAACAGCATATGAAACCAGGGGAACTCGACCTCACTAATAACAGCATATGAAACCAGGGGAACTCGACCTCACTAATAACAGCATATGAAACCAAGGGAACTCGACCTCACTAATAACAGCATATGAAACCAGGGGAACTCGACCTCACTAATAACAGCATATAAAACCAGGGGAACTCGACCTCACTAATAACAGCATATGAAACCAGGGGAACTCGACCTCACTAATAACAGCATATGAAACCAGGGGAACTCGACCTCACTAATAACAGCATATGAAACCAAGGGAACTCGACCTCACTAATAACAGCATATGAAACCAGGGGAACTCGACCTCACTAATAACAGCATATGAAACCAGGGGAACTCGACCTCACTAATAACAGCATATGAAACCAAGGGAACTCGACCTCACTAATAACAGCATATGAAACCAGGGAACTCGACCTCACTAATAACAGCATATGAAACCAGGGAACTCGACCTCACTAATAACAGCATATGAAACCAGGGGAACTCGACCTCACTAATAACAGCATATGAAACCAGGGGAACTCGACCTCACTAATAACAGCATATGAAACCAGGGGAACTCGACCTCACTAATAACAGCATATGAAACCAGGGGAACTCGACCTCACTAATAACAGCATATGAAACCAGGGGAACTCGACCTCACTAATAACAGCATATGAAACCAGGGGAACTCGACCTCACTAATAACAGCATATGAAACCAGGGGAAGTAGCACTTCATATTTATTTTTCATAGAATTTAATTCAATGCATATTCCATTCATACCATTATCCAAAATATACAACAAGGGAGAGGGGGCAGAGTTTGTGACTTCTATAAATATGTCTTTATTGATGAAGATTTTTTATTATCTTTTACATTTTGAACTCAAGTAGAGAGGAGAGGGACCGCCTATTTTGTCACCTAGTTCATTCATGTTAAAAAAAAGGTCCGTAGGCACCAGTCATACTGCGCTGACAGGGGGGGCTGGTGATGGGTGGTGGTGATGTCAGAGAGGGAGGAGCTTTTTAAAAGGACCATAAAATAACTGCATTCAAAAAGAGAAAACACTGACAAGGTCGTATTATTCAGACATCTAAAACTTCTGGTAAGAATGCCTCCCCTCTCCCCTCTTCTAATTCAGACCTTTGGCGCACAGCTCCCCTTGATCCGTGATAGATATAAAGAGTTCAGCAAACTAGCCTCCATGTTGGCAACCAACGTGTCATAACAATAAGGTTCTCATTTGCATTCCCGGTGGAATGTCATTCTCCTTGCGACTTCCGGTGCCAACATGGCACCCACGGAAACTTGTCAAACCCAGTTTGCTGAATTCTGTAGATCTGTGGTTCCTGTGACGCCTGACCCAGCTTTCTTCACTCCCACTCGCCCCCTCTCCAGTCTCACCCCAGCCTGAACACCAGAGTGATTACAGAGGGCAGGACTCCAGCAGCAGACGGATGTGGAGGGTGAGAGAGAGAACGGCAAAATGAAAAACAAAACTCAAGATGATTCCAAACAACAGGCACGTTGGAATAGTGTGTGTTGATGCTGTCTAAACTGTCACTGTTAACAACAGCGGGAAATAGTTTGGTTTCTCACAGAAAAACACTGTTTCCCCTCTAAAAATACACTCCCCCACCCACCAGGGGGGAGGGGATGGGGGAGAGGGGGAAAGTGGGACACTGCACTGCTCCCACCATTTATGGGTGTATGCATACGTGGGTGTGATGAACAAGTGTGTGTGTGTGTGTGTCTTTGATCAAGTGTCACATGATCAGTGGTGTGTGTGTTTGTGTGTAGGTGTGCTGCGGCCGCCTGAAGACATGAAGGTGTGTGCCCGTTCTTCCGTTCAGATGATTTCAAAAGTCTTCTTGAGCTCCATGATGAGCTGCCAGTCAGATTTGCCCATCTCGTCTCTGAACCAGTTCTTCAGGGCATCGATGGACGCTCTGGTGATCTGGAGAACAAACAAAAGACCACATTCAGAACTCCGAAGTCTCCCCATTCTCATTATGGTCCACTATTTCTAGTACAGAACCCAGTGTTG
The DNA here is from genome assembly GCF_023373465.1 of Oncorhynchus keta. Lineage (NCBI taxonomy): Eukaryota > Metazoa > Chordata > Actinopteri > Salmoniformes > Salmonidae > Oncorhynchus > Oncorhynchus keta. The sequence continues at coordinate 19,980,246 of NC_068457.1, read as the reverse complement.
TTAGAGTTTGGGTACCTGCTGTCAGTACAATGTAAGAGTCAGTACTTACAACATCTGATACACTGTGTTGACCTGAAAACCACCACACGGTAATTTGAACATTGAAAAGAAAAGTGTTGCCTTTCTCCTCTCTGTGACTGTACCTTGCTGACGAGGATGTCGGTGGCCTCAAAGTGTCGGCCGAACATCTTGGGTGCCTCTCCGGGGATCGGTTCGATCTTTATACAGATCTCCTGGCCCTTCTTGGCACTGTCCACCATCTTGTGGTTGATCTCAATGCTGGTCACGATGCCAATGTCCACAAACTGACAGGGAGGAAGTCAGTCAGATAATATTATTACACCTGTTCCTACGTCCTACTAAGATAGAAACACGTCCCACAAACACATACTGCACTCTACATATACACACACACACTCACCCCCTTGCTGGGCACACAGAGTGGGGTTCCCTGTCTGAGGACCCCAGCCTCCACGTTGACTCCCATGACTATGGGGTCTCTAGAGTTGAAGATGAACTGAGGCAGGATCTTCAGCTTAGTGGGGAACACAGCAATGTGTCTGTGGAGAATGACAAAGAAAACAACTGTTACTACACCACAAACCTACTGTCCTGTCTGGAAACCTAGCCCAGGCATACCCCACACCTTCTGTCCTATCTAGAAACCTAGCCCAGGCATACCCCACGCCTACTGTCCTGTCTAGAAACCTAGCCCAGACATATCCCACACCTACTGTCCTGTCTAGAAACCTAGCCCAGGCATATCCCACACCTACTGTCCTGTCTAGAAACCTAGCCCAGGCATACCCCACGCTAACTGTCTTGTCTGGAAACCTGAACCAGGCATATCCCACACCTACTGTCCTGTCTGGAAACCTAGCCCAGGCACACCCCACACCTACTGTCCTGTCTGGAAACCTGAACCACGCATATCCCACACCTACTGTCCTGTCTGGAAACCTGAACCAGGCATACCCCACACCTACTGTCCTGTCTGGAAACCTGAACCAGGCATATCCCACACCTACCGCCCTGTCTGGAAACCTAGCCCAGGCATATCCCACACCTACCGCCCTGTCTGGAAACCTAGCCCAGGCATACCCCACACCTACTGTCCTGTCTGGAAACCTGAACCAGGCATATCCCACACCTACCGCCCTGTCTGGAAACCTAGCCCAGGCATATCCCACACTTACCGCCCTGTCTGGAAACCTAGCCCAGGCATATCCCACACCTACTGTCTTGTCTGGAAACCTAGCCCAGGCACACCCCACACCTACTGTCCTGTCTGGAAACCTGAACCAGGCATACCCTAGCCTAGGCATACCACACACCTACTGTCCTGTCTGGAAACCTGAACCAGGCATACCCTAGCCTAGGCATACCACACACCTACTGTCCTGTCTGGAAACCTGAACCAGGCATACCCTAGCCTAGGCATACCACACACCTACTGTCCTGTCTGGAAACCTGAACCAGGCATACCCTAGCCTAGGCATACCACACACCTACTGTCCTGTCTGGAAACCTGAACCAGGCATACCCTAGCCTAGGCATACCACACACCTACTGTCCTGTCTGGAAACCTGAACCAGGCATACCCTAGCCTAGGCATACCACACACCTACTGTCCTGTCTGGAAACCTGAACCAGGCATACCCTAGCCTAGGCATACCACACACCTACTGTCCTGTCTGGAAACCTGAACCAGGCATACCCTAGCCTAGGCATACCACACACCTACTGTCCTGTTTGGAAACCTAACCTAGGCAGGACAAGTGTAGCCTTCCAATGGGCTGAGTGTGGATCACTTGTGCTATGGCCTATGACATCAAAACAAAGTTATGGTTGGTATCATGTAGTGTGTGTGTGTTCACTTACTTGAACTCGTCCTGCTTGGCCTTCTTGTAGTCCTCTCTGTACTTGGTGAAGGCATCAAACAGGTGGTAGATGATCTCAGCGCTGAACACCCTGACCCCCAGACTATCAGCCATCTCCTGAGAGTCCCTCTCTACCTTCACATCAAACGCCAGGATCGTTGCATACCTAGAACAGGACAGCATGGATTTTTATTGTCCAGTTTACGCAGATAGGGTTAATGAGACAGTAATCAATCAAACAAATGCATGACAGGGTATAGAAAGGAGAGAAGACAGAAGAGGTCACACACTGTGGGTCATGCTCCAGCATAGTGGAAGCTTTCATCACGTCTTTCTTGTGGACTGGACCGATGTTGATGCCAGCGTACTGTTGGAGGAGACGGAAAACATGAACATTACAGCACAGTATCTCAATACTATATTGTAGTTTGATACGGTGTGTGTGTGTGTGTGTGTATATATGTGGGTGATACTCACAGGCACTTTGGACACTCGTAGGAACTCGAGCAAGGCTTCCAGGGATCCGAGAGTGGAGGCCTGGACATACACACCCTTCTCCTCCAGCTTGATGGAGTTCAGAGTCTGTTTCAGCTCCCGCACCAGCTCATCCTGCAGGGGGATCATAACGCAGAGGATCTCAATACACTGTGTGTGTGTGTGTGTGTGTGTACTAGTAACTAACTCAGAGATGGAAAAAAAGACAAGGAGAGGAAGCCATTTATAACTATTGACATGTAGCCGTAGGTGGCAGAGGTATCCAGTCTAACACTATTGAGACACAGCCCTGTTATCATACACAGCAGGGTTTCTTCAAGGACGATTTGGGTCACAGGGTCAATTTCTCATTTGGGTCTTGAGCTGAACATTTTTAAGAACCTCTGATACACAGTACATTACAAACTGGGTGGTTCGAGCTCTGAAAGCTGATTGGCCAAAAGCTGTGGTATATCAGACCATATACCCAGGGTATGACAAAACATTTATTTTTTACTGCTCTAATTACGTTGGTAACCAGTTTATAATAGCAATGAGGCACCTATAGGGTTTCTGGTATATTGCCAATATGCCACAGCTAAGGCTGTATCCAGGCACTCTGCGTTGCATCTTGCTTAAGAACAGCCCTTAGCCGTGGTACATTGGCCATATACCACACCCACTCTGGCCTTATTGCTTAAATGTGCCAGTCTCACCCTGAGCACTGCCACCTCATCTTCCTTGTGGGCCACCAGCAGGGGGAGCCCTGCCAGGGTCTTTTCCAGGTCTTTCCCCAGGATCTTCACTCCCTGGGCCGTACACACCTCCTTATGCTTCTCATACTGGTTCTAAAGAGGACAGGGGGTCAGATCATTCATTAATACTACCTACTGGTTCTAAAGAGGACAGGGGGTCAGATAATTCATTAATACCACCTACTGGTTCTAAAGAGGACAGGGGGTCAGATCATTCATTAATACTACCTACTGGTTCTAAAGAGGACAGGGGGTCAGATAATTCATTAATACCACCTACTGGTTCTAAAGAGGACAGGGGGTCAGATCATTCATTAATACCACCGACTGGTTCTAAAGAGGACAGGGGGTCAGATCATTCATTAATACTACCTACTGGTTCTAAAGAGGACAGGGGGTCAGATCATTCATTAATACTACCTACTGGTTCTAAAGAGGACAGGGGGTCAGATCATTCATTAATACTACCTGCTGGTTCTAAAGAGGACAGGGGGTCAGATCATTCATTAATACTACCTACTGGTTCTAAAGAGGACAGGGGGTCAGTTCATTCATTAATACTACCTACTGGTTCTAAAGAGGACAGGGGGTCAGATCATTCATTAATACTACCTACTGGTTCTAAAGAGGACAGGGGGTCAGATCATTCATTAATACTACCTACTGGTTCTAAAGAGGACAGGGGGTCAGATCATTCATTAATACTACCTACTGGTTCTAAAGAGGACAGGGGGTCAGTTCATTCATTAATACTACCTACTGGTTCTAAAGAGGACAGGGGGTCAGATCATTCATTAATACTACCTACTGGTTCTAAAGAGGACAGGGGGTCAGATTATTAATTAATACTAGACACAGATCATCATTATGGGGCCTATAGGTGCAGTGAAATTTGTTGTTTTACAGGGTCAGCCATAGTAGCACGGTGCCCCTTGCTCAAAGGCACAGACAGATTTTACACGTTGTCGGTTCGGGTATTCCAACCAGCGACTTTCCGGTTACTGGCCCAATGCTCTAACCGCTAGACTACCTGCTGCTAATTCTAACTTCCACCGTCAAATTATCGATTAGTCTGCCATTGACATCAGTGAATTATTTAGTGAAAATGAGACGTGGAAGTTAGGATTAACCACTAGCCAAGTCATGGACAGCATGACATTCCTGTTGAAATCAGGTTAGAACTGTCTGCTGCTCCTACAACTGCTCTTTAAAATAAACATAAACATTTCCTCCATACCTTGACCCTGAGCTCCTTCATGGGTGGAGGCAGCAGCAGCCCCCTGATCTGGGTGACGATGGGTCCCTCCACCCCCGGTACGATGACGGTCATGCCCTCCCGGAGAACCCCGTTGATCAGGATCACGTCTATAGTGGTGCCCATACCAGGCAGGGCTTTCACCTGACGATGGACAGGGACACATGTTGAGTTTAATACAACATTAAGTGTTAGATGACGCAATGGTAATGACACCAATGTAACGGCAATGACACCAATGTAACGGTAATGACGCAACAGTAGGGTTAGGGTTACTGACGTAACGGTAATGCGACTGGTGTAACGGAAACTACCCTAAAATAACAGCAATCTAACCGTGACAACAACAGGGAGGATCATTCTTCCTCGTCCCCATAAACTGTGACAGTAATGTAGTAATTGTCCCTCACCTCCATGACCTGAGCCCTGAGCTCGTCGCAGTGTGCCAGGCGTCGTGCCAGCATGGTCTGGGTGAGCTCCACCAGCAGAGCGATCAGGTTGCCCATGCCATCCCCGGAGTGGGCCGAGGTGGGCACCAGAGACACAAAGGTCCTCGGGTCCTTGTTCTCATGGAAGAGGGCTGCGTTCAGACCCTGTACGAATATAATAATAATAATAATATATGCCATTTAGCAGACGCTTTTATCCAAAGCGACTGCATACATTCTACGTATGGGTGGTCCCGGGAATCGAACCCACTACCCTGGCGTTACAAGCGCCATGCTCTACCAACTGAGCTACAGTTCATTGGTCGCATACGCAGATTTGTAGATGTTAAATGCTTATGTTTCTAGCTCTACCAGTGAAGTAATGTCTAACACAATAACAACATACGAATGAAATGTAGAAATATCAGAACGAGCAATGTCCGAGACCAGAATATAAATATATATCTGGATAAGAGCGTCTGCTAAATGACTTAAATGTAAATGTAATATATATACACATATAATAGTGTGTATAGACAGTATATCAACAGAAAAGGTGTGTACAGCAGTAGTGATATAGGATGAATCTTGCCTAGAATACAGTATATACATATGAAGTGTGTAAAACAGTAGGTAAACATCATTAAAGTGACTAGTGTTCCATATCTATGTACATAAGTCAGCAGTCTCTAAGGTGCGGGGTCACTCAGGGTTCACACAATAGGTGCATCGCAATAGTGAATAGTGCTGTCAACTACAAAACTCTTTCCCCCTCCGTTGTTCATATAGTTAGTGACCTGCTGGGCGAACTCCACGATGACAGCTTTGGCCCTCTCGTCAAACTCATCCTTGGTGTTCTTCTTCTGCTTCTTCAGTGTGGCCACCACGTCTGTGTCCGGACTCTTCTTCCAGTCGTACAGACGGTCAATCTGGAGTAGACATAGAAATGGAACGAATAGAAGGGACAAAAATACAGGTCACATGGATGGGCAACCAACTAACTATTTGTGAAAGAAAAAGAAAGACTTCCGCAAGCTATTGTATCCTGGTAGCTTTATTCCCAGTGAATTGTGGGCCATTGAGTGCCTTTAATACATGCAAGTCCTCTACTAGACATCTGTCCATCTATCCATCCCAGAGGTAAGCTATGAGCATGTCTGACCAGACAGACTGACCTTGTTAAGTGCTACAATGAAGGGACACTTCTTCTCCTTGAGCAGGTTGATGGACTCCAGGGTCTGAGGCTCTAGGCCGTGCATGATGTCCACCACCAGGATGGCTATGTCACACAGAGAGCTGCCCCGGTTCCTCAGGTTACTGGACACACAGACAGACGGAGCGAGATGCAGTCAGGACAAACACATTTAGGGCAGTGGACACACATTTTTCTGAATGAGGGTTTACCTGAAAGACTCGTGGCCTGGGGTGTCGATGATCAGCATTCCTGGGATTTTAATGGCCTCGTTGTTGAACTGAAGAGGAAACAATTAAATGATTAAAGAGCCATTAGACACCAACTATCTATTCAAATCCAATGCCATACATACACTGAGTGTACAAAATATTAGGAACTCCTGCTCTTTCCATGACAAACTGACCAGGTGAATCCAGGTGACAGCTATGATCTCTTATTGATGTCACTTGTTAAATCCAATTCAATCAGTGTAGATGAAGCGGAGGAAACAGGTTAAAGAAGGATTTTTTTGAATGGACAAGACAAAACATTGAATTGCCTTTGAACAGGGTATGGTAGTAGGTGTCAGGCGCACCGGTTTGAGTGTGTCAAGAACTGCAACGCTGCAGGGTTTTTCACATTCAACAGTTTCCTGTGTGTATCAAGAATGGTCCCCCACCCAATGGCCATACAGCCAACTTGACAACTGTGAAGCATAGGAGTCAACATTGGCCAGCATTCCTGTGGAACGCTTTTGACACTGTAGAGTCCATGCCACGACAAATTGAGACTGTTCTGAGGGCAAAAGGAGGTACAACTCAATATTAGGAAGGTGTTCCTAATGTTTTGTACACTCAGTGTACGGTCACTGTTCAGTGTATGACTGGGTCTGAGCTGAAGGGAGAGGAGCAGCAGTACTCACGTTCTTCACCATCTTGGTCTGCTCTACGATGGCCTCCAGCGGTACGTTAGTGGCTCCGATCTGTTGGGTGATCCCTCCTGCCTCTCCGTCCTGTACGTGTGTATGCCTCAGCTTGTCCAGGATCTTGGTCTTACCTGTGTCTACGTGGCCCAGTACACAGACGACGGGGGAGCGGAGCTTGTCCAGGTTTATATTCTTTATGTTCTCTGCTCGCCGTTTCTACACAGGAGGAGCACCGAGGGAACAACATTACACTTCCCTACCGTTTAACAATGTTGATAGGATGTGTGTTTGTGAGTAAATGTGTGAGACTACCTCAATACGCTTCTTGGCCTTGTCGTAGATCCGCTCCTCTTTAGTGCGATCGTCATCGGAGTCGCTGTCACTACTGGACTCTGAGCTCTCCTTCCCTCCCTTCCTCTTAGTGTCTGGGGCCTGCTGCGTTGTGTGAGGCCGACTCTCCTTCACTTCCTCCTCACTCTCCTCCTCTTCGTCATCCTCTTCCTCCTCATCCTCTTCCTCGTCGTCGTCCTCTTCCTCCGGCTGAGACAAGGGTTTCTGTTGGGGCTGCTTTGGCGTCTCTGGCTTCACCTCAATGTGGACCGTCTTCAGCTCTGTAGAGGAAGAAGAGACGTTATGTGAGGTGTAAGCCACCAAGCCTTTGGGAGATATTGCCATATTGCTAAAAACCTAAAGTCTGTCCTGTCTTACCTTTGTCCTGATCGATGGTCTCAGCAATAGCCTCCCAGTCATCAACTGCAGACTCAGCTTTCTGCTCTACCTCTGGGGGGAGGGACAGGAAGACATGACACCAAATGTGACTGAGGCAATGAAAGTTGTCTGGCGTTACACCCAGATCTGGACAACAAGCAGAGGACATTAAGGCAGGCTCCGTCTCCAAGATCTGTGGTCCATTTTACCTGCTGGTACTTCGGGAGTTTCCACTGCCATCGGTGAGATGATTGGCTCTGCCGTCTCCGACGTGGGTGACATGACCTCTGAGATCTCTGACCGGGGAAGAGGAGGAATGAGGGACGAGGCACAAACAAATAGATAGATGACTTTGCAGTTGGACATGTATTTGATGTGGATTGGAAGAGGCTGTTACCTTCAGGGGTCTGTGCTTGTTGGGGCTTCTTTTTCCTCTTGTCTCCGTACACTGGCTTCTTCTTTGGCACCGAGTCGTCTTTGGATGGCACTTCAATACCCTGGGCCTTCAGGAGTTCAAGTGTGGCCTCTGCCCTGGCCCGGGCCTCTTTCTGGGCTTTGGTCAGCAGTTTGCCCTCCTTCTTCAGCCTCTCCTTCCTCTCTTTCTCCTTCTGTTTCTTCTTCTCCTTGCGCTCCTGTTCCAGACGCTCCTGTAGGTGTTACATTGAAGAGGTCAGTTGGTAAGAAGTCAGTGTGTGTGTGTATACAGTGTGTGTGTGTGTGTGTGTGTGTGTGTGCTTAACCTGCTCCAGTCTCTGAGCCTCCTGCTCTTCCAGGCGACGCAGGTTCTCCTCTTCCTCCTTCTTGGCGCGCTCCTCTTCCTCCTTCATGTGAGCCAGAGCCTCCTGCATGGCTTTCACTGTGGCCTTGCTGGGTCCCTTCTTCTTCTCCTCTTTCTCTTTCTCCTTGTCCCCCTTCTTCTTCTTCTTGTCTTTCTTGCCCTTCTTGTCTACCTCTTCCTCTTCTGAAGTAACAAAAATACCCCAGACAGAAATCAGTCATATTGCATGTAACTACACAGTAACGCCACTTAACTACTTTGAAAACATTACCATTGGGTTCATTCATTGTTTCCACCACCACATCGGCAGCTAATGGGTACAGAATTAAGATGAGTAGACTTCTACTATTGTAACTGCATGCAACTACACATTAACCTGTTGAGTGTAGGGGGCAGTATTTTGATGTTTGGATGAAAAACGTACCCAAATGAAACTGCCTATTTCTCAGGCCCAGAAGCTAGAATATGCATATAATTGTCGGATTTAGATAGAAAACACTCTAAAGTTTCCAAAACTGTCAAAATATTGTCTGCGAGTATAACAGAACTGATATTGCAGGTGAAAACCTGAGGAAAATCCAACCAGGAAGTGCCTCTTATTTTGAAAGCTCCCTGTTCCATTGCATGCCTTTCCTCCATTTAAAGGGATATCAACCAGATTCATTTCCCTATGGTTTCCACATGGTTTGAACAGTCTTTAGACATAGTTTCAGCCTTTTATTCTGAAAAATGAGTGAGAACGATCACATCGCGTCAGTGGATGGCTGGATGCCAGCAGAGTTTTGCATCCGCAACAGCTTGGAGCAGACATTTTCTCTCGCTCTCTCCTATTGAAAAAGCTACGGCCAGGTTCAAATATTATCAATTATTTATTGTAAAAACAACCTGAGGATTGATTATAAAAAAACATTTGACATGTTTCTACGAACTTTACGGATACTATTTGGAATTTTCGTCTGCCCGTCATGACCTGCACGAGCCTGTGGATTTCTGAACAAAACGCGCCAACCAAATGGAGGTTTTTGGATATAAAAATAATCTTTATCGAACAAAAGGAACATTTATTGTGTAACTGGGAGTCTCTGGGAGTGCAAACATCCGAATATCATCAAAGGTAAGCGATTCATTTTTATTGCTTTTCTGACTTTCGTGACCAATCTACTTTGCTGCTAGATGTTTGTAATGTTTTGTCTGCTGAGACCGATTTTCTCACATAAACGCTTGGTTTGCTTTCGCTGTAAAGCTTTTTTGAAATCTGACAAACCAGGTGGATTAACAACAAGCTACGCTGTGTTTTGCTATATTGCACTTGTGATTTCATGAAAATTTAATATTTTTAGTAATTTAATTTGAATTTGGTGCTCTGCAATTCAGCAGATGTTGACGAAAATGATCCCGCTAACGGGATGGGTGCGCCAAGAAGTTAACAACACGTGTATTAGTATGTATTATGGATCCCCATTAGCTGCTCGTCCTGGGGTCCAGCAAAAGTAAGGCATGTAACAAGCTACCGTGAAGCAGAAATCTGTTATTTTCCTTCTCTTACCATTAATTGCTTCAAGCACCTCATCGGCAGCTAATGGGTACAGATAAGCATTTACACATTCTTAAAACGAAAGTAGTTCCTACATGGCATATGGGCAACTCATTGTAAAGTGTTGCCGTTTAGGCTGTGGAATGGATACAATATAAACCAATTGTAAATCTCACCCTCTCCTTGAGGATCAGCCCCTTCCTGATCTTCAATCTCTGCTGCTGCCTCAGTCTCTGCTGCTGGGGTTGGGGCTGCTGATGGGGCCACCGCTGGCTCACTCTTATTCACTACCTCTTTCTCTTTCTTAGGCACTGCTGCAACCTCAATACTCCCCTCTTTCTCCTCCTCCTTCTCCTTCTGCTTCTTCAGCTTAGCCCTGTCCTCCTCTTTCTTCTTGCGGTCTCTCTCCTTCTTCTCTGCCTTCTTCTGAGCTGCCGTCTTCATCTTGAAGGTTCCCTCCTCCTCTTCCTCTTCTTCACTGTCTGCCTTGGCTTTGCCCTTCTTCTTCTTGCCTTTCTTTCCAGCCTGCGATGCGTCCACTGAGTCGTCATCATCTGAATCATCCTCCCCTCCCCCCTCTCCTTTCCTCGCACCTCCATCGTCATCCTCCTCTTCCTCGTCCGAGGCCTCCTTGCGGCCTCCCTTCTTCCCTGCCTTGGGTTTCCTCCGGGTCCGTGAGGTGTCGTCCTCCGAGTCTGAGCCAGCAGCAGCAGCCGGGGAAGTAGAAGTCTTCTTGTCCTTCTGCTTGTCTTCGTCTTCCACGTCACCCGTACCCGAAACCCCTTCGTCGTCCCTGTCGTCATCCTCCAGGCCGGCTCGCTTGCCCTTCCGTGTCTTCTTCTTCTCCGCTTTGGTGGGCGGCGGGGGCTCGGCAGCACTCTCCGGCTCGTCTGTGGCGTCTGGTTTCTGTGGATTGCGGAGGTGATGAGTACTCCATAGAAGCATGTGCTTTGCCAGACAGGGTCATTACATAAGCAGATTAGCATTGGGCTATAGCCTGGTATAGGGTCATTACATAAGCAGATTAGCATTGGGCTATTAGCCCAGGGTTTCCGGTTAGAAACTGTGGCGCCAGACATGACTGGACCCATAGGACTATGCATTGGGTGCATACCCTGACTAGGCGTCCACCCACGTGCCCAGAATAACAGTCATCACATTTAGATTATAGTAATTAATTTTAACAGAACATGCAAGTCAAGGATGCGGTGACCTGTGTCCTTCTTACCGCGCACATTGAAGATGTTAGAATATCTGTCCACATGAAGTTTTCCTCAGCCAACAAGACGTGTGACGAACAGCAAATATAGGAAGCAAGTTTCAAGTTTGGGGAAGCTATTTGTCCCAGGAAAAATGCACCTTTATAATAAAGCATTCCATGAATCATCGCATTAGCAGACTTACAGTGGGGCAAAAAAGTATTTAGTCAGCCACCAATTGTGCAAGTTCTCCCACTTAAAAAGATGAGAGAGGCCTGTAATTTTCATCATAGGTACACTTCAACTATGACAGACAAAATGAGAAAAAAAATCCAGAAATTCACATTGTAGGAATTTTAATGAATTTATTTTCAAATTATGGGGGAAAATAAGTATTAGGCCTACTGTTGTTCGCTCAATTGAGTCTTTTCATTGTCTTCTCTTTACAGCAATAGCCATGCATCTTTCCAAACTATGTTTTCTCATGATTGAATTTGGAAATATTCCGATAAGCCTTCATTGACAGTTATAACTCAACAATAATCTATTTGGCATTTGCCACGTGTGCTGCCTTTCCTTGTTTCTTTCTGTATAGACAGGAGTAGGCTAATTAGGGTAAGCATTTTAAATTTACTTAGGGAAACCATAGCATCCCCGAACCTTATCACTGTGCATGAGCCTGTCAATCTACTATCCTCCATAGTAGAAAACTTGACCTATTCTATTGGTCAGTTTGTTGAGATGGAAAGAGCCCAAACAGACTCTGGGACAGTTGTAGGACGATAGATCCCAAATTCATACAACCAATATGCCTTGGATTGATAAAACATACTTTAAAAAGCAACGAGTCGGGCGCAACAGATCAGAACATTTAGTTTAAATGTTTATAAAATATTATTTTTTAAGATTATTAAGTCAGCAATGTACACAAGGCAGTAGGCGGGAATGTGCATTTGGCTACCAGACAATGAAAGACAGTTGATAACCAATAGAAAATAAGAGAAATAGTCTACTGGTTTCAATGAATGGCATATGGAAGTCTGTATAAAATATTTGCCTCCACGTATATGGTGGGATTCTGCCTTGTCGACTTTGAAGCAAGGTAAAACACGCCCCATAATATGTCGTAAAACGTTGAGGGTTGAAACAATTAAGTAGCTATACGTTTTCAAGAGGCTTACTGCCTCCAGCTCAATGCAAAGGGATGTGTGAAGCCTGATGAAGCCTGCCTTCCGTTTCCTGCACATTTGAATGACGAATGGGAAGCACGCATCAATTACCAGTAGAGAAATAAAAAAAAATGTATTTTTAATCGTGGCCACAAAAATGTTTTCAACCCACGAATGCATTTACAATTGTTGTGCAATGATTGGGCTTATAAAAGCTCTATCTGACAGATTTTCCCGGTTTAAGGCACAGTATCTGTATGCTGTGCACATGTGATTAAGAAGATACATAACGAATATACACAAGCGGCAATTTAATTACACTAAATTATGCTAATTAACCCATAGAAAGAATAAGCATGAACGGTCAAATATATTTACATCAATTGGTATTTCCGCCAATGGGCTAAAATGCATTATCAGCTTTTCTCATGTTTTTTTTTAAGCCGGCTATTACTGGCAAACGGAAACCCTATTATAACCTGGTATAAGGTCATTACATATGCAGATTAGCATTGGGCCTGGTATAAGGTCATTACATATGCAGATTAGTATTGGGCTATAGCCTGGTATAAGGTCATTACATATGAAGATTAGCATTGGGCTATAGCCTGGTATAGGGTCATTACATTTGAAGATTAGCATATGGCTACACTTCACCTTGCTGCCTTTAGCTCCTGTGGTTTCAAGAGACAGTTCCTCCAGCTCCTTCAGGATGTCGTCTTCACTGTTAAAGATCAAATCATTATGATCAATACACAGTAGGCTGCAAAGTCCAAGGCAGGTGTAGAAATATTTCCCTCCAACAGTTGGTTCTTACTTCCTTAGTTATTTTAAAATGGAGCGTTCATTACTGTCGAAGAGAGAGAAATAAAGACTTACTCAAAATCGTCTTTCTTTTTGTCTTTCTTCTTCTTGGCCTTTCCTTTACCTTGCTCCTTGGAGGCTCCCGCTCCTTCGATTTCTGCTGCTAGGGCGTCAAGGTCGATGCCACCGTCTTTGGCACTGAAACAAAGTCATGCAAATCACATGATGCACATTACACATGGTAAAAGACAGCATTACCAAGCATAGCTGGGAACCACATGCTTCTGTCTCCATGCAGATTTCTGCCATATGCTATGTTACAAAAACTGCAGGCTTACAGGCTGACTACACCGCTCTCGTCGCGTGAGCGAGCATGCAAAATAAATGTAGAAATCTATGTTATTCAATTATTGCGCAAACGAGCGTCTGCGTTGCCATGGGATAAAATATAAATTCTATTTGTGACGCAGATCGCGCTGCAACTCCTGCCTCTCCCATCTCCTCATTGGTAAATAGAAGCAGGTACCCACATGCCATCTCCTCATTGGTTATACCCACATGGGTGACTGAAAGACGAACGAGGTCAGTGGCGGTAATGCACCTAATTTATGAAAGTTGCCGATCGCATTATAAAGTCAAGAGAAGAAAAGGCCTAGAAGGAGAGATGACTAGAAACGATTCAGTTGACAGTTTTATGTGTGGATTAATTGGCGGAGTAGAAAACCTTGTGCATTTCAGGTAAAATACCAACTGAATGTTTACATCCCAGGACAAATTAGCTAGCAACAGCAAGCTAGCTAAAAAGGACTAATTAGATAGCATGTGCAAGCTAGCTTGCTAGCTAAATTGCCATACATGTTTCATGCTTTCTGTCCCCAAATTAATATAATTGGTTCAGAGTTTGTTTTGATATTTTAACCTCTGTGTCGTGATCGCGTTTGGTGTGGGGGGCCAAAATACATTTATGCACGATGGCACACGCGCGTAGCCGGTTTGGGTTCCGTGTTAGCAGCAATATGATACAAACTAGCAATGAATATGTGGTATTTCAAATATTTGCAGCCTTGATCCAATTATCACATTTCACGCAAATGTGATTTTCATATCCAGTCCAACAAAAAGACAGACCCAGTCAGTCATTCCGACCAAGACAGACCCAGTCAGTCATTCCGACCAAGACAGACCCAGTCAGCCATTCCGACCAAGACAGACCAGACCCAGTTAGTCATTCCGACCAAGACAGACCCAGTCAGTCATTCCGACCAAGACAGACCAGACCCAGTCAGTCATTCCGACCAAGACAGACCCAGTCAGTCATTCCGACCAAGACAGACCCAGTCAGTCATTCCGACCAAGACAGACCCAGTCAGTCATTCCGACAAAAGACAGACCCAGTCAGTCATTCCGACAAAAGACAGACCCAGTCAGTCATTCCGACAAAAGACAGACCCAGTCAGTCATTCCGACCAAGACAGACCCAGTCAGTCACAGGACACTAAAAATTCTGTCAACAGAAAACATTTTCTGTTGACAGATTTGAAGGCTTTACTGCGGTCCTAAAATGACTTGCTGGTGGCCACAAATCAACCCTGACAGTGGGAAGTGTGTATCCAACAAGAACAACACCACCACCTGAATGGCAGCTGCACACTTGACACTGTTACGCCTTCAGTCCCCAAAAAAAGGCAATAACTAATTCTAGACCTTCAGTCTTATGTCAGACTGGTGAAGATGAAAACCAAACATGAAAGACAAACAACTTCAGTCCCTAACCTGTAATGACCATTATGATCATCTCAACTACTAAACATCCACAATCCAACCACAATAACCTTACCTGAAGCAGCACATGGATCTTTGAGACTAAAAGCCCTATGTCTGCTCAGCCTCAGACTTTATACAGAGGGTGAGGCTAGCCTCCTTGCATGCCTGTTGCATCAGCAGTGGAAAGCACCTCTATGTTAGAATGAACAGGACCCAACCCCGGGTAAAACACACAGGGTGGACAGTGCAGACACTCTTGCCTCTGGGTAATAAAATCATGAAGAAGCAGCTGATAGACAGGATGTTGATGGAGTTATCCTGTTCTATCAATGTTATTCCTTTCACTTATTTACCTGTAATAACTACTATGAATATTGCTTATATACAAGTGCCTTTAGGGTTAGGGGCTAGTGGTTGTTTCTGGACCAGACCTATAATAGTTGTTGGTTATGGGGAACAGAGGACCATAGTTAATCAAGCTTTAATATCCTTCCGCCATTGCTGTTCAGCGCCATCTTTAGCCCTGGCCTGGTATCATCTTGACCTCACAGCAGAGTTGACTGGAACAGGAGCAGGCTGCAGATCAGCAGTATACAGTACAGGGGGTGAGAGCTCACCATCACGGCAGGTCAGTCAATATATATCCCTCAATAATCAACTTAAATGCCAGCACGACACTTAGCCTACTGTCGCTCTGTCTATTATCTGTCAAAGCTCATTCCCACATTCAAAAGCAGACACCTGGTCTTGACTTACAAAGGGTGGATAAGAGTGCCTATTACAAGTAATGAGTGTAGATTTGTGCACTTGGCAGACAAGCATCCGTTGTAGGGCTATGTCGTAATGAGACGTGAGTCAGTGTCAATTGACATCTCTATTCAGGAATGCATCATAATATATGAACAACAGCATTGGTTTAGACTTTTGGTCGTAATGCCTAATACTTGTCAATGGACATAGTATATATATTCTAGCCATTGAGATCAGTATACGGCTTTATTCTGAAGCACCCCCAAACCGAGGACAACAACAAATCTCTAACTGGGGTATCAATCGCAAATGACCATGTTTACTCACACGGGGTCACAGCCATTGGATGGATACTCAAGCCATAGAGGCGACAGTTGGGACAATGAATGAGGGCCCTTTCTGACAGCACAATGAAAAGGGATGATGCTGCAGGCATGGGGCATAGCCAGGCTGGAGGTCCTCACTTGTGTTGTCAGTGACTCAAAGATTCAGCAATAGTTCGCTGACAATGTCCTCCTAGAATTGCATCATGTATAGCTAGTTATCTACGTTTCCCTATTAGTGGACGAGCAAGCTAGCTAAGTTAGATAGCTCACGAGCTAATGGAAATTAACTTCATTATGTGACTGCATGGATCCTGGCTAGCTGGTAGTAGGATGCCAATGTAGCTGCATAACATATGCTAGCTAATAGCGAGAATAATAGGTTTCATGTCTCTGTTGTTCAGCATCAAGTGTGTTTATACAAGATATAAATTGGTTAATTCATTGTCAATATGAAAGGTAGAAAACAAGTGCGCGAGGATAACGTTAGCTTATGAATAAGCCCGAGACGGGAGGCCTAGCCAAGGCAATCTGCCGCCACATGAAACTCATGGCTTCGGTATCATGCTAATGCTAGCCAGCTCAGCCTGTCCGTCTAACGTTAGCTAGCTAACAGTTATAGTCATAGACGTCTGTTGCATACATCACAACTTTCTCAAATCGTATGACACGCGGGCCACACTATCATGTACCTGTCATCGCCTGACTTTTTCTGTTTCTTCCCCATTCTCCTTGTTTTTATTTTTATCCACAATGTTCAGCCTCGTTGTTCGCCGATACAGCACATATGGTTGGTCCAATGGGGGTTGGTCACACATCCTGCGCAGTTGCAGAGCGTTTTCTATTGCCTGTACTGAAGTGCATCTTCACTGCGCAAACTGCGCAGGTATAATGGAGTAACACATTATTAATATTATTAGTATTGTGACAGGTGCAAAGAAAGGTGTTGTTTTACAGGGTCAGCCAGTAGTATGGCATCCCATCCCAATGACTGGAACGAACTACAAAAATCTCTGAAACTGGAAACACTTATCTCCCTCACTAGCTTTAAGCACCAACTGTCAGAGCATCTTACAGATTGCTGCACCTGTACATAGCCCACCTATAATTTAGCCCAAACAACTACCTCTTTCCAACTGTTTTCCTTTATTTTGCTCCTTTGCACCACCTAAATTTTTATTTCTACTTTGCACATTCTTCCATTGCAAAACTACCATTCCAGTGTTTTACTTGCTATATTGTATTTACTTTGCCACCATTTGCCTTTTTTGCCTTTACCTCCCTTCTCACCTAATTTGCTCACATTGTATATAGACTTGTTTCTACTGTATTATTGACTGTATGTTTGTTTTACTCCATGTGTAACTCTGTGTCGTTGTATGTGTCGAACTGCTTTCCTTTATCTTGGCCAGGTCGCAATTGTAAATGAGAACTTGTTCTCAACTTGCCTAGCTGGTTAAATAAAGGTGAAATAAAAAAATAAAATCCCAGGGGCAAATTAGGGTACCTTGCTCAAGGGTACATCGATAGATGTTTCACCTTGTCGGTTCAGGTATTCAAACTAATAACCTTTCAGTTACTGGTCCAACACTAAACGCTAGGCCAAAGAGTTTTATAATCAACCCAAGATAGACAGCAGCATGTAATTTCCAATGAGAGCAACTTAATCATAGAGGGCACTGTGCAGAACAGGCAACCGGTGGGCAGAGCCAAGCACGAGCTAGCGAGATCCTATTGGCACGTTCTAGCATGTATTTGCATATTTCAGGTAGGGAACCCCACTGTGTGCGTGTGAAATAAATCAATTGGCATTTCGCCCTTACACTCCTTCTAAACAAAGCTATTTTGTACAACTTTGGCAAAGGGTAAAGTCAATAACTTAGTCCACTCTGTTCGTAATAGATTTTAGTTTTGGGAACAGAAAACTGTATTGGGATGAAATGTTTCATCGATGACAAAATTTGCAGAATGTCAGCCAAAATCCATATTGCTCCATCTTCCCCCACTGGGCTTCCTCTCATCACTTGTTTTTCAAAGCAGAGGATCATTGGTTGAAGGATGTGGGGGAAGCTAAGTTGTTAGCAGCACAGTGACCCCCATTACAGAGGCAGCATTTATTGGACTCGGGAAATGGATGTAACCTATTTTCTAAAGGGTATATTTAAGAAATAAGGCCAGAGGGGGTATGGTATATGGCCAATATACCACAGCTAAATGCTGTTCTTATGCACAACGCAATGCTGAGTGCCTAGATACAGTCCTTGGTCGTGGTATATTGGCCATATATCACAAACCCCCAAGGTGCCTTATTGCTATTCTAAACTGGTAACCAGCGTAATTAGATGTTTATGCAAAATGCTATGGAAATACTTTGTGTGCATATAAAGCCAGGGTCTACAGATAACTTTCTAGAACAGCTATACAGAGAGCACCCCTTCCCTTGGTCCAGAGAAACTGGTGATTAAACCATCCCAATAACAAAACCCTGGACAACTCAGTATGTCATGCAGCAGTGCTTTATTCACATCATGAAGACAACTTTTCGGCACAGATTATACATCTTTCTTTCAAGTTCTTTATTTTGTGGGATTGTCCTCAGCAATTCTGCTGCGATTACTGATGTCTCGTAGGGACATAATTTCCCACCTATCAGGTGTAAGGAGAACTCTCGAGACAACTCCATAGGTAGCCAGTCAGAGGGAACCTCAATGTCACAAGATTCTATAATGCCATTCTTGATGCCCATGTTTAGAGTTGCATTGCAGATAGATGTGTCATTTTTCAACTCAAAAGTCGTACAGATTCTGAACTTAGGAGTCCTTCCAAATGTCCACTCCCATGCCAACAGTTCACGGGCCATTCTTTGGATACCAGGCAAGGACAGCTCATCACTTGGGTCCACAAGTGTTACAGGGCTGCTGAAACCAAACTCTGTGTTGTACTGGGATGCCACTGAATCCATGATAGTGTCACAGTCCAACGTCGGGTCCTCATCCAGCAGGTTTTTCACAGGGGATGGCACGCTTTGCGTTGCATTGCTCTTGATACCCTGGCAGGTCGGTTTCAGCACCGAGGACAGCAGTGCCCTGTCAGCCGAACACAGCAGAGTGCAGTGATGGTAAGCTGCTGTCCTTCCCAATTTTGCAGCGGTTCCTGAAATCTTGTGTTGGCCATTCAGCAAGATGTCAAACCTCTCTGTTGCACGTACATCCATGTCTGGCCTGAGTCCTTTCAGAGCACTTGTCACGACTTGGAGATTCCTGTGACGGTCATAGTTTTTCTTGGACGTGAAGAAAGTCAAATTGACATTTCCTAAATCGTGGAATACAGTCCCGCCCCCACTGCGTCGCCTGGCGAGCGGTATCCCTTTCTGTCTCATGACCTGAAGGTTGCACTCTTGCCACGGGTTCTGATGTCTCCCTATCACCACCGCTGGGGCATTACTCCATAAGAAGAGCATACTCCGGTTTTGGAGGTCAACATGATCGTGTATCCAGTCCTCCAATGCTAAGTTTTCAAATATGTCTGTTGACACAGATTTGAGGATAAATCCTGATTTACCAGTCTCGTCAATGACAGCTGACAATGTGCTCTTGGCTCGAGCCGATCGAAAACAGGCTTGGGATTGTGCGCACAAATTCGAGAATGTTCTTAACATCATCGCGCCTCTATCTGTCGTTTCTTCTATGCATCTGAAAATACTTTATCACTTTTGTGGAATGAAACTTTTCCAAATACATGAATGGAAACGCTCAGAGTGAATACGTATTCAGATCTAATTCGTTTTTACACACATACTTCCGCTTTTCTTCCTCTTATTTTCTTAAAGGCACGGTTTATTTACCCTTGTTGTAACACTGCCACCAGCTGTGCTGGAGCGATATCGACTCCATGTTGCTCAAGTGATTTTTGATGCTGGTTTTACAGCGCCACCCAGCGGTTTAATTCGTATATTGATTCAAAAAGGATTTACTCGTTCCTGAGGGTCTGGGTTGGATTTTAAATATTATTTTTGGCTTATTTTTCAAAATCAACAAACTAACAGGTTAACACTTCTGCAAAAGCAGCTACAAAAGGCTCACTATATGGAAGTATCATGTACTGCAGAGAGACAGCAGCTAGGCTCCCACAAAACAGATTGACAGTGCAATTTATTATAGTAGCCTACTTTTTAATCCTGACGAAGGCAAAATAACTTTGATTTATTTGAAGCCTGGGGGTGCATTCCTTTTATTTAAAAATGGTAGCATAAATTGCATAGAACACTGCAATGCAGTCAAATCAGTCATTCTGATGCATAATACTTTTGCATTTAGACTTGGAATTTCACTAGGCTAACATGATCTTCTGCTAACATTATCAGCACGTGTTGTCAGTGTGTGGAGTACCGGGTCACTACGTTGTCAGGGTAATGGACGCACACTGTGAAAAAAGGGCCTTTGCTGATTGGCTTGCAAACTTGCGACATCTCGAATTCCGATCGAATCCTGACATCTGATTGGTCAGATCGTGTATCCCGTATGAAGAAGCGGTTTTGGAGCCATTCAGGGTTTACAACAGCAAATCCCTGTGATTTATCCAGATAACCTCACGTAAACTATTTGATAGCTACAGCTGTAACTATTTCATCCATAAAGTAAGTTGAAGATCTCTCTCTCAACCATTATTTGTTTTTGTTTACATCTAATGTTTTACTTAGACACGCAGTAGGTTTAGCGTCATTAGCAAGATTGCAGTGATTGGAAGACACTACTTTGCAAACTAGCAATCTTTTGAAATCCAATACAGCGCTGTTTATAATACATTCATACTCAGTAGCAAGGTCAAGTTTGAATATGCTTGGTTACCATGACAACGTAAAATGTTTAGAGCAGTGTGTCATAAATCAGGCACTCTTGTTAGTTTTTTAAAAATCTATCAGCTTGATACTGACACATTTTCATATTTGATTTATTTTCACCTAATCCCCATTGCACTTCCTGTGTCAGGCGACAGAGGTTAGTGTGGCTGGTGTGCAGGCTGAGGAGGTGCAGCTTCAGCAGGGGGTGAGGGGAGGAGAGGGGGGAGGAGCTGTCTTTGGAGAACCAGCAGGAGCCAGGCCATATCAGTACACCAGCTCAGCTGCAGGAAGAGCAGGACCAGCAGGGCCTCACACTGGAGACAACAGAGGACCACACACAGCATGCAGAGGTAGACTTACTGTGTGCCTAAGAGGGGATGCGATGTGAATACTGAACACAATGGATGAGTGAATGTCTGATTGAATCAATGCAAGATTTCTTGGGGTCTGGTTTTGTAGAGCATCATCTAAAACCTGCAGAGGAAGATCACGTCACTAGAGGGCGCTATCACCAAAGTGACACCTGTAAGACCACGACTGATACCACTGTATTGCAATCTAATTCAACAGGCATAAAGAAAATAGTATAATCAATAGCCTACATTTACCATCCACCCTGGCTTCTGGGCTATGTCTCAGGATAGCGAGTCGGCAGACACTGAACCAATAGAACTTGAGACCCAGTTGAACCCCACAGTAGAGCAGAATCAGGAGCAGGACCTGCAGGCCTTACTTGACCAGTTGCACCAGGAGAGGGACAGTCAACAGACTGGTGCAGAAGCTCAGCCTCACAGGTGAGTTACTCTGGGGCTGGACTGAGAGGAGAGGGGGTAGTGGAGAACGAGATGCCAGAATGTGATGTAACATTGTTGGCTATCCTACAGAGAGAGAGCAGGTCCTGTTCACAGAGCCAGGCAGCAGGGGGAAACGTGGCTCTCGTCTGGACAGCTTCTTGCGGAGCGTGGAGGAGGAGAGGGACTACTACAGACAGGAAGCAGACAGCCTGAGGAGGATGCTGAGGGGCAGGTGCTCCTGTAGCCCCTGTCGGGGGCACCTCCACAGCCGCAGCCCCACCCGCCAGTCCCCTGTCAAGGTAAAGGAATGTCTGTCTAATATTAACTAGAAATGTAAATAGGGATTTGTTACACCATCTTCAGTGTTATAAATGTATAAATGACGCTATATATATAATTTTTCAGAAATATTGGTAAATTAGCTTTGATTGCTTAAAGAAATTATGAAAAAGATTGGAGTTTTTTTTTTCACTATCTAATCACGGCATGGGGTTGTTCACTGACAGACATGTCTTTTTTTTTTAAGTATATTACTTGATGGTTTCATTCAGAGAGACAAATAATCATATTTCTTAGCAAAACGCTATATATCCGGCTCACTCTCAGAGAAATAAGTAGCACTGCTAGGGTTTACACAGTCAAATGTAATACATGATAACGTTTTTAATAAAGAACTGTAGAAATGATACATTTTTGACATCAATATAATAAAATAATTAAATAAACATGAATTCAGTAATATAATACCTGTGAAACATTTACATTTTTTTATTTTAGTCGTTTAGCAAATGCTCTCATCCAGAGTGACTTAAAGTAAGTGCATTCATCTTAAGGTAGCTAGGTGAGACGACCACATATCACAGTCAAATATACAGGATACCAACATTCCATTCCAGTGAAACAATATAGCATTTAGCAAAAAAACGAACATTTTCATACACACTAAAATCTATTCATTAAACATCTGAGAACAGTAATATTTTACACACACACGAAGGTACCCATAAGCAATCATTTCTGATGAAAAAATACAAATGTGAAAAATTGGTGGACATACCATTTTGTAAATAAATATTACTTCAAATATTACTTTTTCCATATTAATCAGAAAAAAAATCTAATTTCTGACCAATGTCTCCTGGACTGTGAGCACTTTGTCATAATACTAATGTAACAGCTGATGTACTCTTTTGAAATCTGACATCATGTCTTGTTCCCCTGTTTTGGGCAGGGGAGCAGCTATGATTCTGAGCTGATCAGGGTCTTGAGAGAGCGGGACGAGATGCAGAACATGCTGGATAAGTATGAGCGCCACCTGTCAGAGATCCAGGCCAACGTGAGAGTTCTGACTGCCGACAGAGACAAGACCAGCATGCACTACCAGCAGGCCAGTACCATTCTTAAAGGAATAGTTAACTCCAACAAAACACGTTTTGTCTGACTTTTTCTTCGCTCAGGACCAAATGAATAGGAAATCATTTTGCTGATAACAATTCCTTTCTTCATCAGGCCCAGCAGGAGATAGCGTCGCTGCGTCGCGAGGTACTGAAATCCAAGTCGTCGCGCGCAGCTAAGAGCAGTGTCACTGTGTCGGCTCAGAGCATCCTGAAGCGCGTGGAGGCGGAGAGAGACGAGGCCAAGGTCGACCTCCACCATATGAGCACAGAGAGGGACAGTCTGAGGGAGAGACTCAAGGTCAATATATTAACCAGATTGGACAATAATCTACTTCTGAGTGTTCCAGCATTGCCATTTATTGACTACCAATTAAAAAAAAAAAAATGTTGAACCTTTATTTAACTAGGAAAGACTCATTGTGATTCAAATCTCTTTTTCAAGAGCGCCCTGGCCAAGATAGGCAGCACTAAGTCATTACAAACAAATTACAGACAGACAACATGAAAAACTACAAGTAATCTAGTAAAAACCATTGAACTCACAAGAGTATAAAACAGCAAATTAAAAACATTGACAGGTCAGGGAATCAGCCTCAAACTCCTTCATCAGTGATTTAAAAACACCAATCGGGACAAGTTCTTCCAGTTTAAAAGTTTTTTGTAAGGTGTTCCAAGACGATGGCGCAGAGTACATGAAAGCCCTTTTACCAAATTCGGTTCGGACATTTGTAACAGTTAGCAGGATAAAGTTCAGCGAACGAAGAGAGTACCCACCACATTTCTGAACAATAAAAATGCACAAATTAAAAGGTAATAAACCCAAAATGGCTTTGTAAATAAAAGTATACCAGTGCCTGAGCCTACGAGTGACTAGAGAAGGCCAGCCAACCCTGGTATACAAAGTGCAGTGGTGCGTAAGGGTTTTGCGGTTTAAAATAAATCTCAAAGTGCCATGGTAAAGAGTGTCAATTGATCTCAAACACTGAGCGGAAGCATTCATACATAAAACATCCCCATAGCCTAGTAAAGGCATAAATGTAGCTGATTACCAGCCTCCTTCTGGCTTCAAATGAAAAACAGGCCTTATTCCTAAAATAAAATCCCAATTTCAGCTTCAATTTTTTTGTAAGTTGTTGAATATGCGATTTAAAATATGCGAATTAAAATTCCAAGATATTTTATATTTATATGAGGTTACAACCTCAATCTCCTTGTCCTGACAGGTAGTAATAGGTGAAAGGTTCAGAGGTTCTTGCATTAGAAAACACCATTAGTTTAGTTTTGTCAGTGTTGAGGATAAGCTTCAATTGACACAAGATATGTTGAACAGTTGGCATGTTCTGGAAAGCTTTTGTAAGAGATGAGGCACAACAGTATCATCAGCATAAACATGTGCATTTTGTCTAAATCATATATAGTGAATAAGAGAGGACCAAGTACAGAGCCTCGGGGCACACCATTCAAGACAGACAATTTAACAGCCCATCAAATTGAGTGCACTGAGTTCTATCAGACAGATAGTTAGCAAACCATTTTTACCTTTATTTAACCAGGCAAGTCAGTTAAGAACACATTCTTATTTTCAATGACAGCCTAGGAACAGTGGGTTAACTGCCTGTTCAGGGGCAGAACGACAGATTTGTACCTTGTCAGCTCGGGGGTTTGAACTCGCAACCTTCCGGTTACTAGTCCAACGCTCTAACCACTAGGCTACGCTGCCGCCCCAAACTGCATGCTCCGAAAGACCTACACTCGACAATCTCTGCCTTATAACAGATCAACAGTATCAAAAGCCTTCGAGAGATCAATAAAAAGTGAGACACAGTGCTGTTTTTTGTCAATGGCTTCAGTGATATCATTTAAAACCTTCATGGCTGCTGTAATTGTGCTATGCTTCTTCCTGAAGCCCGATTGGTACATTGATAAAATAGAGTTAGTAAATAAAAACTATTTTAGCTGTTCACTTACAAGGGCCTCAAGTATTTTCACCAGGGGTGACAGCTTTGAGATTGGCCTATAATTATTTAAAAGAGTTGGATCTCCCCCTTTTAAAAGTGGTAGGACAAATGCTGATTTCCAGATCTTTGGAATTTCAGTATATTCCAGGTTTAGATTGAACAGAGATGTAAGTGGTTCAGCTATGAAATGACCAGCTCTCACTGGTTCATCCACACAGGGTTGTACAGAGACAGAGGACACTGAATCAAACAGCCTACCAGGTGATACAAAGTGCTCATTGAAACTATTTAGCATTTCAGTTTTGTCATATATAGCAACTGTCCTTCAAAACACATGACGGTAATTCATTAACATTACTGTTACCAGACATAGACTTAATAACCTTCCAAAACTTTCTAGGGTCATTTAGGTTATCAGTGGTAACAGACATAAAATATTCAGACTTGGCCTTCCTGAGAAGATAAGAACACTTGTTTCGTAACTGCCTAAAAATAAGCCAATCAGCATCAGAACATGATTTCCTTGCTTTAGCCCAGGCTAGATTACGGTCTATTACCAATGAAAGTGTGGGTGTGTATCCTGCTGAGAGAAAGTGTCTATGTGTGTGTTGCGTGTTGTCAGATCTCTCAGGAGACAGCCATCAGTGAGAGGGCTCATCTGGAGCAGAGGGTGGAGGACCTGCAGACAGCCATTCTCACTGTGAGTGAGGAGGAGAAAACCTCCATAGAAACACAATGACTAGAACAGACACACTCTTTAAATGTCCTTAGTTTGGAATGGAATGTTTGTTCTGCTAATTGCATTTCATGGTGATTCTCCTTGCTGTAGCTGGAGCATGAGCGGGGCGACCAGAAGAGCCGTCTTGCCCTGATGAGGGAGTCCATGATGGGGCTGGAGGAGGAGGTCCACACCCTGGGCAGGAAGCTGACCGCTGCTGAGGACGAACACAGCAGGACCAGGAACGAGTGTGTCATGCTGAGGTAAGCAAGGAACCAGCACTGATGTATGAAGTCATGTGGTTGGGGATTCACTTCCTGCATCAGCCACATACTGGACACGTGTGGGAACTGTTCAAATCAAATTAAATGTATTTATATAGCCCTTCTTACATCAGCTGATATCTCAAAGTGCTGTACAGAAACCCAGCCTAAAGCCCCAAACAGCAAGCAATGCAAGTGTAGAAGCACAGTGGCTAGGAAAAACTCCCTAGAAAGGCTAAAACCTAGGAAGAAACCTGGAGAGGAACCAGGCCATGAAGGGTGGCAGGTCCTCTTCTGGCTGTGCCAGGTGGAGATTATAACAGAACATGGCCAAGATGTGGTCAAATAATAATAATCACAGTAGTTGTCGAGGGTGCAGCAAGTCAGCACCTCAGGAGTAAATGTCAGTTGGCTTTTCATAGCCGATCATTAAGAGTATCTCTACTACTCTTGCTGTCTCTAGAGAGTTGAAAACAGCAGGTCTGGGACAGGTAGCACGTCCGGTGAACAGGTCAGGGTTCCATAGCCGCAGGCAGAACAGTTGAAACTGGAGCAGCAGTACGGACAGGTGGACTGGGGACAGCAAGGAGTCATCATGCCAGGTAGTCCTGAGGCATGGTCCTAGGGCTCAGGTCCTCCGAGAGAAAGAGAGAATTAGAGAGAGCATACTTAAATTCACACAGGACACCGGATAAGACAGAAGAAGTATTCCTGATAAAACAAACTGACCCTACCCCCCCGACACATAAACTACTGCAGCATAAATACTGGAGACTGAGACAGGAGGGGTCAGGATACACTGTGGCCCCAACCGTTGCTTCTATAACTTCCATTTAATCCCTTTTATAGCATCCTTTTAAGTGTGTGCGCGCACGTGTGTGTTCAGACTGTCCAACAGTGAGACACAGAACGCCCTGAGTGACAGCCAGCGCAGACTGACCTCCCGCATCGGAGAACTACAGAACTCTCAGGAGAGGAACAAACTGCTGGACGAGAAGAACGGTGAGGAGACAAAGTCTGTGTGTGTGTGTGTGTGTGTGTGTGTGTGTGTGTGTGTGTGTGTGTGTGTGTGTGTGTGTGTGTGTGTGTGTGTGTGTGTGTGTGTGTGTGTGTGTGTGTGTGTGTGTGTGTGTGTGTGTGTGTGTGTGTGTGTGTGTGTGTGTGTGTGTGTAATAACGCTATTTCAACCTTACCGAACTGAGCCTTATCTGTTGTGTCAGACTCTCTACTGAGGCAGATGTCTGGTCTAAGAGAGGAGGTGAGCAGTCTACAGTCCACCATCACTGACCTGGACCAGAGGAGAGACTCCCTACAGGAGCATCTGGAGAACAAGACTGACCTCCTTAACTCAGCCCACAACCAGCTGGACGACAAAGTAATCAACTGAACACTAACTACACACACAGCCAATTGTACCTGCTAGCCTACCTACCTGCCAGCCACTTTAGGAAGTTGAAATGCCCACTTGGATATCACCTCATGAGATGTGACACATTGGTCTAATATCAGTGATTGAGTGAGGGTCTCTTTGGTTTCCATGTGTTTTTCTTCAGGAGAAGAGCATCAGGAATCTCAGGTTGTCCATTGAGGATCTGGAGACATCAGCAGAGTGAGTCTGAGTTGTCCAGTACCACAAAGCTTCACACAGCAGCATCAGATGCCAGGTCACCATACTAAGGCTCACTCAGAAACGCATACGGATTGCACCACCTGTGTAAGTTAACCTCGAAACTCTGACCCCTGGCTGTGACCTTTCTGTTCCCAGGAGCATTCGTGAGGAGCTGGCAGGGCGGGAGAGGGAGCTGGAGGCTTTGAGGAGGAGGCTGGGGGATGCGGGGGAGGAGCTGGGGGCTTTGGCCAAGGTGAAGGATTCCACCCTGAGGGAGAATGCTCAACTCCAAGAGGAACTGAACATGAGCCGCCTCAACAACCAGGTCAGATACAGCACTTTCTGACCAAACCAGAGCACAATTATTATTTTTTAACTTTGAAATTATCAACCAAATTATTACATTTACATTTAAGTCATTTAGCAGACGCTCTTATCCAGAGCGACTTACAAATTGGTGCATTCACCTTATGACATCCAGTGGAACAGCCACTTTACAATAGTGCATCTAAATCTTTTAAGGGGGGTGAGAAGGATTACTTTATCCTATCCTAGGTATTCCTTAAAGAGGTGGGGTTTCAGGTGTCTCCGGAAGGTGGTGATTGACTCCGCTGTCCTGGCGTCGTGAGGGAGTTTGTTCCACCATTGGGGGGCCAGAGCAGCGAACAGTTTTGATTGCATTCAAAAACGAATGCAATCACTTTTCACCCGATACAATCTCCTACACAGTGACACCCCGGGACAGATAATCGAATCCCCTCAATCAGCGCAACGTTCAAGGGAGGCTGAGAGCCCCGCGCCCAATAGTAATTTGCGTTGGGCGGGATTACGCGAAAAATGAACTGTCAAACAACAGTATCTCTACTTGCACACTCATCTTCTGCACATCTATCACTCCAATGTTTAATTGCTATATTGTAATTATTTCGCCACTATGTCCTATTTATTGCCTTTACCCTACCTCATTTGCACACTGTATAAAGACTTCCATGTGTTATTCCATGTGTAACTCTGTTGTTGTTTGTGTCGCACTGCTTTGCTTCTATCTTGGCCAGGTCGCAGTTGTAAATGAGAACTTGTTCTCAACTAGCCTACCTGGTTAACGAAGGTGAACACACACATATATATATATATATATATATTTTTTTTTTTAAGACTGTCTGGATGTTTCCACTTACCTGGCTGGGCTGATGGGACAGGTGATGCGCAGTGATTTATCAGAACAGTAGCATTTCTCCGTCCTATACCAAGCGTGAAGGTGTACATTAGCTAACTAACGTTAGTTTGACAAAGATGCTTGATAAACTCTCAAAATAAAACTAATCTCTGAATCCTTACAAACCAAAGTAACGTTTCATTTACACGTGAGTCTCAATATAACCCTTAAAAATATCTCACAAGAGTAAGGTTATCGACATTTCTCTAATCTCTACTATTTCGAGGGAGGATGGTATGCAGCCTGGTATCTGTCTCTGTTCAGCTATTACATTCCACTCCTTGTACTCTATGACATTTGCCAAGTGACAGGAGTGGCAAGGATTGGAATGTTAGCTCATGGTCCAGAATAGTTTTTCATCCCAGGTGATTGTTTTGGGCAAACAGTAGTAGAAAACACTAGGATGCCATATTATTCATGATATACCAAACCTCATGGCCATTATCTCTTTAGAATCTCACAAACACTTTGTAAGGTCTAGTTTGTTTTGCTGTCCAGGCCCTGGAGCTGAATTCTGAGGACTCTGCCCAGGAGGTGAATGAGCTGCAGAGGAAGGTACAGGACTATGTGGCTGACATCTCCCGCACCGAGAACCTGCTGTCCACCAAGGTACCCTCCCTCTGCTGTAACTGAATGGATGATATTTCAATCTGTGATCTGTTAGTTATGTCTTGTCGAACTAATTATAACTCATCCAGAGTAGCTATGGCTGCGTTTACACAGGCAGTCCAATTCTGATATTTAGCCCAAACATTGTCAAAAGAGCGATCTGAGTGGTCAAAATACCTATTAGTGGAAAAATAATCAGAATTGGGGTTCTGTGTCAACGCAGCCTTTGAGTTCCAGATCAATTCCTTTTTGAAAATGTTTTTTTCCCTTTCCTCCTTGTGCTTACTATAAGCGGCAATCAACGTTTTCAGACTGGAGTTGGGTAGGGATTGATAGCCAAGACCTTTTCACTTGCACTGATTCATTGTGGAGCTAAACAAATAATCAAAATGTGTGTGTGTGTGTGTGTGTGTGTGTGTGTGTGTGTGTGTGTGTGTGTGTGTGTGTGTGTGTGTGTGTGTGTGTGTGTGTGTGTGTGTGTGTGTGTGTGTGTGTGTGTGTGTGTGTGTGTGTCCACCAGGAGCGGGATTGCAGGGAGCACCAGGAGGCTCGGCGGCGTGCGTCGGCCCAGGCCGAGAGCTGGGAGGGGCAGGCGCGGCAGGTGGAGGGGAGCATCAGCGAGCTGAGGCTGGAGCTGATGTCCTCAGACATGGAGAGACGCAGACTCAAGGAGAAGGTGGAGGCTCTGGAGGCCAGTCTGCAGGAGGTCTGTCTAACCTCACTGTCTCTATCATTAGGGATTATCACTGGTTACACACTGGGTCATATTCATTAGACACCAAACAGACTGAAACAGGGTGGGACTACCAGAAGTTGTCCAATAACAAAAGCACATTTGACTTTTCTTTTGTAAAAGGTTTTGCGACATTTTACCATGTTGTGGATAATGAAGATGACCCTGGACTCCTATAGTTGTGTGTATCCTAGGCGTTGTCTACAGAGCGGAGATGCAGCAGCCAGATGTCTCAGCTCAACAGGAGTCTGCTGCACACTGAGGAGCAGTTGAGACAGGCCCAGGGGGAACACACCGCCACTCAGACTGACCTAGAGAAGACCAGGGAGCTCTGTGTCAAACTGGATGCCAGCAAGGAGGCTGTGAGTCATGGAGGGGATTGTGTGTGTGTGTGTGTGTGTGTGTGTGTGTGTGTGTGTGTGTGTGTGTGTGTGTGTGTGTGTGTGTGTGTGTGTGTGTGTGTGTGTGTGTGTGTGTGTGTGTGTGTGTGTGTGTGTGTGTGCTTGCATGAGCATACAGTACCGGTCAAATTTTTTGGACACCTACTCATTCAAGGGTTTTCTTTATTTTCACTATTTTCTACATTGTAGAATAATAGTGCAGACATCAAACTGTGAAATAACACATATGGAATCATGTTCTCAAATGATTGCCTCGCCTGGTTCACCAACTACTTCTCTGATAGAGTTCAGTGTGTCAAATCGGAGGGTCTGCTGTCCGGACCTCTGGCAGGCTCTATGGGGGTGCCACAGGGTTCAATTCTTGGACCGACTCTCTTCTCTGTATACATCAATGACGTTGCACTTGCTGCTGGTGAGTCTCTGATCCACCTCTACGCAGACGACACCATTCTGTATACTTCTGGCCCTTCTTTGGACACTGTGTTAACAACCCTCCAGGCAAGCTTCAATGCCATACCACTCTCCTTCCGTGGCCTCCAATTGCTCTTAAATACAAGTAAAACTAAATGTATGCCCTTCAACCGATCGCTACCTGCACCTACCCGCCTGTCCAACATCACTACTCTGGACGGCTCTGACTTAGAATACGTGGACAACTACAAATACTTAGGTGTCTGGTTAGACCGTAAACTCTCCTTCCAGACCCATATCAAACATCTCCAATCCAAAGTTAAATCTAGAATTGGCTTCCTATTTCGCAACAAAGCATCCTTCACTCATGCTGCCAAACATACCTTTGTAAAACTGACCATCCTACCAATCCTCGACTTTGGGATTTCATTTACAAAATAGCCTCCAATACCCTACTCAACAACTTGGATGCAGTCTATCACAGTGCAATCCGTTTTGTCACCAAAGCCCCATATACTACCCACCATTGCAGCCTGTACGCTCTCGTTGGCTAGCCCTCGCTTCATACTCGTCGCCAAACCCACTGGCTCCATGTCATCTACAAGACCCTGCTAGGTAAAGTCCCCCCCCTATCTCAGCTCGCTGGTCACCATAGCATCTCCCACCTGTAGCACACGCTCCAGCAGGTATATCTCTCTAGTCACCCTCAAAACCAATTCTTTCTTTGGCCGCCTCTCCTTCCAGTTCTCTGCTGCCAATGACTGGAACGAACTACAAAAATCTCTGAAACTGGAAACACTTATCTCCTTCACTAGCTTTAAGCACCAACTGTCAGAGCAGCTCACAGATTACTGCACCTGTACATAGCCCACCTATAATTTAGCCCAAACAACTACCTCTTTCCCTACTGTATTTAATGTATTTATTTATTTTGCTCCTTTGCACCCCATTATTTTTATTTTTACTTTGCACATTCTTCCATTGCAAAACTACCATTCCAGTGTTTTACTTGCTATATTGTATTTACTTTGCCACCATGGCCTTTTTTTGCCTTTACCTCCCTTCTCACCTCATTTGCTCACATCGTATATAGACTTGTTTATACTGTATTATTGACTGTATGTTTGTTTTACTCCATGTGTAACTCTGTGTCGTTGTATCTGTCAAACTGCTTTGCTTTATCTTGGCCAGGTCGCAATTGTAAATGAGAACTTGTTCTCAACTTGCCTACCTGGTTAAATAAAGGTGAAATAAAATAAATAAATAAATAAATGTAGTAACCAAAACAGTGGTAAACAAATCTAAATATATTTTATATTTGAGATTCTTCAAATAGTCACCCTTTGCCTTGCTGACAGCTTTGGACAGTCTTGGCATTCTCTCAACCAGCTTCATGAGGTAGTCACCTGGAATTAATTTCAATTAACAGGTGTGCCTTCTTAAAAGTTAATTTGTGGAATTGATTTCCTCCTTAATGCGTTTGAGCAAATCAGTTGTGTTGTGACAAGGTAGGGGTGGTATACAGAATATAGCCTTATTTGGTAAAAGATAAAGTCCATATTATGGCAAGAACAGCTCAAATAAGCAAAGAGAAATGACAGTCCATCATTACTTTAAAACATGAAGGTCAGTCAATACGGAAAATGTCAAGAACTTTGAAAGTTTCTTCAAGTGCAGTCGCAAAAACCACCAAGCGCTATGATGAAACTGGCTCTCATGAGGACCACCATGGGAAAGGAAAACCCAGAATTACCTATGCTGCAGTGGATAAGTTCATTAGAGTTACAAGCCTCAGAAATTGCAGCCCAAGTAAATGCTTCACAGAGTTCAAGTAACAGACACATCTCAACATCAACTGTTCAGAGGAGACTGTGTGAATCAGGCCTTCATGGTCGAATTGCTGCAAAGAAACCACTACTAAAGGACACCAATAATAAGAAGAGACTTGGTTGGGCCCAGAAACACAGCAATGGACATTAGACCAGTGGAAATCTGTCCTTTGGTCTGATGAGTCCAAATTGGAGATTTTTGGTTCCAACCGCGTGTCTTTGTGAGACGCTGTGTGGGTGAACAGATGATCTCTGCATGTGTGTTTCCCACCGTAAAGCATGGAGGAGGAGGTGTGATGGTGTGGGTGCTTTTCCGGTGACACTGTGATTTATTTAGAATTCAAGGCACACTTAACCAGCATGGCTACCACAGCATTCTACAGCGATACGCCATCCCATCTGGTTTGAGCTTAGTGGGACTATCATTTGTTTTTCAACAGGACAATAACCCAACGCACCTCCAGGCTGTGTAAGGGCTATTTTACCAAGAAGGAGAGTGATGGACTGCTGCATCAGATGACCTGACCTCCACAATCCCCCAACCTCAACCAAATTGAGATGGTTTGGAATGAGTCGGACCACAGAGTGAAGGAAAAGCAGCCAACAAGTGCTCTGCATATGTGGGAACTCCTTCAAGACTGTTGGAAAAGCATTCCAGGTGAAGCTGGTTGAGAGAATGCCAAGAGTGTGCAATGCTGTCATCAAGGCAATGGGTGGCTATTTGAAGAATCTAAAATATATTTGGATTTGTTTAACATTGTTTTGGTTACTACATGATTCCATATGTGTTATTTCATAGCTTTGATGTCTTCACTATTATTCTACCATGTAGAACATAGTAAAAATAAATAAAAACCCTGGAATGAGTAGGTGCTCTAAAACTTTTGATCGGTAGTGTATGTCAACATGTTTGTGTGTGTGTGTGTGTGTTAACAGTACATTGTGTGTGTGCTTGTAGGTGCAGTGTGAGCTGGAGCTGCTCAGGAAGCAGCTGTCCAGTGAGCGTCTGAGCATGAAGAGCCTGGAATCCATGCTGGTGTCCACCAGGGAGAAGGAGCTACACCGACAGCTCAGCTCCCAGGAGAGACACACCGAGATCCAGCTGCTCAGGGACAAACTCACCGCGGCCGACAGCAAGGCGTGAGCAGACACTTGGTCGCTGTTGGAAGGGTTTCTGATTTGTTCGGTTGCCTCTTTGTTTCTCTCCCATCGTTTTCTCTCTTTTCATCTATCCACCTCAATTCTCTCTTCCTCTCTACATTTTGTTTTATCTATCTATCTATCTATCTATCTATCTATCTATCTATCTATCTATCTATCTATCTATCTATCTATCTATCGCTCGCTCGCTCTCAGGAGCTCTCAGCGCAGAGAGGTGGCTACATTGAGTACTCGTTCGGCACAGCTAGAGGCTGACCTGGACATGACAAAAAGACAGCTATCTACTGAGCGGTTTGAGAGGTCTGTCTGTCTGTCTCTCCTTGCTTGTCTTAAAGACTTGGCGTGTGCTTTACTCTCTCTCTCTCTCTCTTAGGGAGAGGGCAGTGCAGGAGCTGCGTCGTCAGGGTCTGTCGTCATTGTCCTCTGGCCTGCATCCCTCCTCCCCTCACCTGCGTCGCTCCCTGAGCCCCAGCAGGCCCCTGTGGTCCACCGCAGACCACCTGGCCAGAGAGAGATCCCCAGAGAGGTGGGCCCTCTCCCTGAACACCTCACATTGAATACAGCACACATATATTTCTACATCTCTGTGTGTGTGTGTGTGTGTGTGTGTGTGTGTGTGTGTGTGTGTGCGTGTGTGTGCGTGTGTGTGTGTGTGTGTGTGTGTGTGTGTGTGTGTGTGTGTGTGTGTGTGTGTGTGTGTGTGTGTGTGTGTGTGTGTGTGTGTGTGTGTGTGTGTGTGTGTGTGTGTGTGTGTGTGTGTGTGTGTGTGTTGACAGGAGCCTGGGGTTCAAGGACCTCTATGACTGAACAGATCTCTCTCTGGAGGAAAGGCAAAAATGAGTTACCATTCAGTATATTTTTGATGAAGATTTGATTCAAATGAAATGCAGCTAAAAGAGGGAAATGATGTTTAATAAAGAAGGGCTTTAATAAAAATAATAATTTTTGTTCTGGTTTACTTTTCAGTCATACGTCAGTTGAACCGTGCAGAATGGTACTGTAGGCTACATGTTCAACTGGCCACTCAGTGTGTCTCTTCCCCTGGGATGCTTTGTTCTCTAAATCATAGATGGGAAACTGGTGGTCTGCACGGCCCCCCTTTTGTAGGCCCGCGGATCAATTTACAAAATGTGTTATTTTGATTTATTGTTGAGCGTTAGAATAGTAGAAGGTGCAATTGTGCATCATCAGTTTTTCTCTTGTAATGTCAGTCACTGACGGTGACTCAATTAGCCCGTCAGCAAATTTGAGTTATGATTGGTAAGTTAGTCGAGCCATCTAAACTTATAGTAATCATGGTCAAATTACCGACTGGGGGCCCCATTGATATTGTTATTCACTCTCACTCAGATATCATATTAAAAACTGCAATTATTTCTCTCCAACCTATGGCAAAATTAATAGAGTTGCAGGAAATTAGCTGTAACACTGCTCATTTTTCTCTGCCCCATTGCATAATGAGTAGAATTGCATGAAATTAGGCTAGTGGTTAGAGCGTTGGGCCAGTAACCGAAAACCTGCTGGATCGAATCCCTGAGCTGACGAGGTAAAAATCGGTCGTTCTGCCCCTGAACAAGGCAGTTAACCTACTGTTCCCCGGTAGGCCTTCATTGTAAATAAGAATTTGTTCTTAACTGACTTGCCTAGTTAAATAAAGGTTAAATACATTTTTACTAAAATAAAATATATACAATATAAGTCTTCTCTCAGCCCAATGGCAAAATGTTAATAATTGCCTGAAACTTGCTTTAAACTGCAACATTTTCTCTACGCCCCAAGGCAAAATGTGTAGAACTGCAGGAAATGAACTAAAACAAATGTTTTCTCTCTGCTGCCACTAACATGTTTTGCTCACAAGGGCCCCCAAAGTGCTATGGCCGACTCTGACTGCATGTGTTCGGTATGCAGACCTGCTAGCTACATGATGAGTTCAGTTTTTCCCCGGCCCCCACCCCGATCAAAGTCGCCCTTCCCTACTCTAATTCAACAGAAGGCAGGTACAGTAGGTTATACGTGCTATGACCAATCACCATGTTTACTGTATGACGAGACAGACACATGATAATCCTGCAATAAACTAAACAGATTGGACAGGCACAGTACACCCAACATCAGAAACAGCATTTACAATCATTAGCAAAGATAATGTCACAGGGGTTTGTGAAACACAAGCGGCAATCTATTTGAATATACAGTATCTACGGGATGAACAGATACTCTCACATCACACATCAATCAACAATAAAAAAAGAAGCTTGCACTGTTTCTATCCAGCATTATTTTATGACATTGTGTAATATGGTTCATTGGGCGTGGAAAGACGTAGCTGGCAAATCATTCACTCCCAATGCACCATTCATATACAGTGTATTATGCAATGCAAACAGGAATGAACTTCACAGCAAAAGTCTCATGTCTGACTCTGCAAACAAAACCAAATGTAGGACAGTAACTTCGTGGTGGTTTCAGGGAGGAAGAAGTCTCGGTTCAAGCTGCTGAAGAGTCGTCTGTTTGGCCGTCTGAAGAGGAAGGAGACTGAAGGACGGATGAAACAGAGCCAGTCCGCCAGTGATGTCACTGCTGATGTCATAGCTCCGGGGGACGACGACTCAGAGGATGACTGTTTGTAAGCATCTGACCTCTTTCACTCAATGGAAATAGTAGCATATCAGTTGATCAAGTTATCAAGTTGAAGTAGCACGTCCACTGGGAAATACTGTATGTATGTAGTAAACATTTATTTGACCTGTGTCACTTACAGGGGCGGTCCAAATACACTGGGGTCCAGAGCTCTGTCACATGACAGCATCTTCCTGGCTGACCAATCACAGAGCTCCTCTGAGCCGACGAGGGTTCTGTCTCAGGAGAACGTACACGGCAGGATACAAGAACTGCAGGTGAATCCGTAGGTGGGAGGGTCCTTATAGTTTAATCTACTGTTGTGATTGGTCCAGGAGTGTGCTCATTACACATGCACTGTTTCTGATTGGGCAGCTGAAACTGCAGCGGCAGAACATGTGTCTGGGCCCTCCCCCCTTGCTGATCCCTGGAAAGAGAATGGAAGATTCTGGAGCCACCTCTGAGGATGATGGTTTACCCCAGAGCCCTCCAGAGATCTTGTTCCATGACCGAGCAGCACAGGGGCCTTCCTACAAGGTGAATGGGGCTGATCACATATACTGCACACACATAGATACAATTGATCTAACTTATATTTATCCTGGATAGTCTCATTGAGATAACATCTATTTTTAGAGAATAAACCTTGCTGTAGTCAGTAGAGTCTGTTGGTACATTTGCAAGCAAAACACAATGTAATCATCACCATTATCATCATCATTCCTCATTACTCTTCCACCGCCTTGTGTGACTGACTGATTGACACCTCTTCCTACATTCCATCCCCAGTTCCCTGACACTCACAGGCACCATAGCTCTCTGAGTTTAGCAGGGACAGGAAGTGAGGAGGAGGAGCAGGTGATGCAACTTCCTGTCTGCATTACACCACATCCCACATTCACATACTGATCATCCTAACAACATTCACCGAAAACATGTTTGTTGGGTCCATTTCAGTTGTTAATGTGCTTTTCTACTTTCTCAGTGCCTCTCCCAGCCCTCCTCCCGTCCTCTCTCCCCGAATCCTGCTTCCCCCTGTTTCCACTCCCCTGCAGTGGACTTCACCAGCCCAGCCCAGTACACTCCTATCCTGGACAGCTCTGCCGCCCGTTACCGCATGTCTGTTAAACCCAGGAACCAGAGGGCCAGCGCCAAGGGACGGAAAGGTCCCCTGGTAAGATCTCACTGTGTAGTGTAACATCAAAACACCACATAGTGGGTACTGGGCAGCATTCAATCTCGAATACCTTCATTACAGTGTAAATATAAGACCATGGTTTAACAGGCTGTTTTTCTTGTCTGTGTCATTACTAGAGAGCAAGCAGACGTGGCTCAGAGAGCCTGAGTGACCTGGACCCAGACCAGCCCCTGTCTGAGAGGGAGGAAGAGCAGGATGGAACGGAGGACGAGGACAGAGAGGAAGAGGAGGAGAGGGAGAGACCTTTCTCTTCATC
Source organism: Oncorhynchus keta (assembly GCF_023373465.1). Lineage (NCBI taxonomy): Eukaryota > Metazoa > Chordata > Actinopteri > Salmoniformes > Salmonidae > Oncorhynchus > Oncorhynchus keta. Next base: position 19,942,314 of record NC_068457.1, on the reverse strand, counting down.
TCCAAAAGACTCTGAGGAGAAGCCCTGGCAGTCAGTACCCCCTGGTGGTCAGAAAGAAGTATTACAGAGACAAGAGTCCTCCGAGACAGAGGGACGCGTCACCACCAACCCTCTCTACCTCCAGGCTATGACCTCTCCTCTATCAGAACCCATGACCAAGACCTCCATCCTGGAGACCCAGAGCCTGCCCTCGGGAACCTATCCGGGTCAAACGCCCAAGAACTCTCATCCAGGATAATTCAGACCAGGGAAGTCGGCCTGGGTCTACATCTGAAAAGACCCTCTCCAGGCCTCTCAGTCCTGTCTATGGATCAGACTCCACCACAAATCAACTTCCCTCAAAAGAGAAGCCAGAGGAGAATATGACCCCAGCCACCTCTAACAAGGGAGACAGGTTGAGCAGAAACACACAGAGTGTGAGCCTAGCGGACACCAGCAGCTCTACATACCACTCTGCTCTACCTACCCCTGCCCCTCGCATTATAAGACAAACACAGAGACCTGCTTCTGAGAGAGAGTCTGTCAGTGAGACTACAGCAGTCCCACTGTCGGGCGTTAATGAAGAAACCTCCAAATTGGACCTAGTGCAGAGGAGGAGAGGGCTACCTACTGGCCATGAAGACACAATGCCTAGAGCAAACAGTTTCTTCACCTCCTCCTTGAGACAGCGTTCCAAGAGCGCCACGAGCAGAGCCCACACAGGGACGAGAAACAAGGAGATGAATGCAGAAGGAAAAGGAGGGGAGTGTTTGGTGGCCAAGAACCCTCATCAGGAGTCTGTCAGAAGGCAAGAGGTAAAACCAGAGCAGGCCACATTTAAAGGCCTGAAGGAAAACCAACCACAACCCTCACCTCAGGAGAGAAAAGTACAAACAGAGGTAGAAGTCGTGGAGGAGACAGGACTGAAGGGAGGAGAGAAAAGGGATGGGCAGAGTGAGGGAAATGAGGAGAAGGATCAGGAGCAGGAGAGGAGGAGTGAAGCTGCGCACCACTTCTGCGCACCACTTCTCAGTCTGAAGTATCGCTTGGAGAAGGACCAAGAATTCAGGGTTAAGTGTCATATTGTCTCAACAACTGCAGAACCAGTCAAAGGCGAAATTGGCACAAGTTCAAAGGTCAGGGGTGACTTGGAAAATAAGGCTTCGAGGAAGGGCCCGTCACAAGTGTCTGACTGCCCCCCCCATACACCCCTGACAGAAACAGACTCAACGAGAACCAAGGTACGTGTGTCCTCTAGAACGTCGTCGATACTTCAGCAGAGAAATTGAGCCTCGCGTTCAACGCTCTGAGTTGTTGAGGAAATTGACCCACTACGCTGTTTACTTTCTGAATCTATGTCATATCGCTGAGTCTATATTGAATAACTATTAACTTGGACTATGCACTAACTGACTTTGCGCTAACAAGGTGTTCTAGCTCACACGGTTGCAGCTATGTCAGTCTACTGAGGGCCCTGTTTCAATAGCATGTACTCACCTCTAGGCACTGTCTTGGTTCTATCCTTAGATGATGATGATGATACTGACCTGGTAGTAGATGCCTTTGCAGACCCAGGTAACATACAGTGCCTTGCGAAAGTATTCGGCCCCCTTGAACTTTGCGACCTTTTGCCACATTTCAGGCTTCAAACATAAAGATATATAACTGTATTTTTTGTGAAGAATCATCAACAAGTGGGACACAATCATGAAGTGGAACGACATTTATTGGATATTTCAAACTTTTTTAACAAATCAAAAACTGAAAATTTGGGCGTGCAAAATTATTCAGCCCCCTTAAGTTAATACTTTGTAGCACCACCTTTTGCTGCGATTACAGCTGTAAGTCGCTTGGGGTATGTCTCTATCAGTTTTGCACATCGAGAGACTGAAATGTTTTCCCATTCCTCCTTGCAAAACAGCTCGAGCTCAGTGAGGTTGGATGGAGAGCATTTGTGAACAGCAGTTTTCAGTTCTTTCCACAGATTCTCGATTGGATTCAGGTCTGGACTTTGACTTGGCCATTCTAACACCTGGATATGTTTATTTTTGAACCATTCCATTGTAGATTTTGCTTTATGTTTTGGATCATTGTCTTGTTGGAAGACAAATCTCCGTCCCAGTCTCAGGTCTTTTGCAGACTCCATCAGGTTTTCTTCCAGAATGGTCCTGTATTTGGCTCCATCCATCTTCCCATCAATTTTAACCATCTTCCCTGTCCCTGCTGAAGAAAAGCAGGCCCAAACCATGATGCTGCCACCACCATGTTTGACAGTGGGGATGATGTGTTCAGGGTGATGAGCTGTGTTGCTTTTACGCCAAACATAACGTTTTGCATTGTTGCCAAAAAGTTCCATTTTGATTTCATCTGACCAGAGCACCTTCTTCCACATGTTTGGTGTGTCTCCCAGGTGGCTTGTGGCAAACTTTAAACAACACTTTTTATGGATATCTTTAAGAAATGGCTTTCTTCTTGCCACTCTTCTATAAAGGCCAGATTTGTGCAATATACGACTGATTGTTGTCCTATGGACAGAGACTCCCACCTCAGCTGTAGATCTCTGCAGTTCATCCAGAGTGATCATGGGCCTCTTGGCTGCATCTCCGATCAGTCTTCTCCTTGTATGAGCTGAAAGTTTAGAGGGACGGCCAGGTCTTGGTAGATTTGCAGTGGTCTGATACTCCTTCCATTTCAATATTATCGCTTGCACAGTGCTCCTTGGGATGTTTAAAGCTTGGGAAATCTTTTTGTATCCAAATCCGGCTTCTTAGAACTCCCCATCCCGGATCCGGGATCGTGACTACAGCTCAAGCTCATTACCATAACGCACAATGCAAAAAAATATTCTTAGAAATATTTAACCTCCACACATTAACAAGTCCAATAGCTCAAATGAAAGATAAACACCTTGTTCATCTACCCAGCAAGTCAGATTTCTAAAATGTTTTACGGCGAAAACATAGCACATATTTATATTAGATCACCACCGAAACAAAAGGCAAGCGGTGGCCATTTTGTCCCAGAAAAAATAACATTTAAAAGTAGGATTAAAAAATAAATAATTCACTAACCTTTGAAAATCTTCATCAGATGACAGTAATATTACATGTTACACAGTACATTTAATTTTTTTTCAATAATATGCCATTTATATCCATAAATCTCTGTTTACAATGACGACATTTCAAAAAATGCTACTCAAATGTCAGGAGAAATGATGATACCTCCGACAGATAACGTCAGATAACAAGCAATAAACATGACTAAATATACATGTTCTACATATATTTACAAAGATACACTTCTTCTTAATGCAACCGCTGTATTACATTTATTTTTAACGTTATAGACATCGTTCACTGGGCTATACTATGAGTCGGCGCTCAGATATTAGCAGTATGTCTCCTCTACGTTTGGAGTCCACAGAAACCCCAAATAACCACATAAATATTCCCTTACCTTTGATGTTCTTCCATCAGAAGACGTAGAAGGAGTCATACTTACCCAATACATCGTTTGGTTTCACGTTGTGTGTCTCTGTATTAGCACATGTTAACAGCTTCGGCTGAAATGCATCCAAAATGACTTCTGGTCCAGCACTCTTGCGCATCAAAACTTCCAATTTACATATTATATGTCCACTAAACTGGTCAAACAATGTGAAAAATCGAGCTTTATGATGTTTTTAGCATGTAGAACAAAGATCAGCGCGAACAGACAATCCGGCTTCAAATCCTGGATCATGGAAAAAGACGTACTCCAAATCGGCCGCGCGCAATAGAGTGCCTGTTTTTCAGAGGGACACGAGCAATTTCGCCCGCCAAACGTCGAGGGCTCGTGGGATTCTCACAATGAATGTGCCATTTGAAAGCAGGCATCGCGCTGAAGAGATAGAGACTGTTCCTGGATCGGTAGCTGCCTGGGAAGGGTGGGGGCCATGACGTCAAAGTTGACCCAACTTTTCTCTTCACAAGAGAGAGTTTGGGAGAAAGGCTGCCCTGAGAATTCTGCTTTACATACAGACATACTTTAAATGGTTTTAGAAACTTTAGAGTGTTTTCCATTCAATAATAATTGTTATATGCATATATTAGCAATTTTGGGAAAAAATATTTTCAGTTTACTATGGGCACGCACTTTCTCCAACGGGGGCAGTATAGAGGGGTAGTCTTAAGAGGTAGTAGTCTCACAACAGTATCTCGGACCTGCCTGGTGTGTTCCTTGTTCTTCATGATGCTCTCTGCGCTTTTAACGGACCTCTGAGACTATCACAGTGCAGGTGCATTTATACGGAGACTTGATAACACACAGGTGGATTGTATTTATCATCGTTAGTCATTTAGGTCAACATTGGATCATTCAGAAATCCTCACTGAACTTCTGGAGAGAGTTTGCTGCACTGAAAGTAAAGGGGCTGAATAATTTTGCACGCCCAATTTTTCAGTTTTTGATTTGTTAAAAAAGTTTGAAATATCCAATAAATGTCATTCCACTTCATGATTGTGTCCCACTTGTTGTTGATTCTTCACAAAAAAATACAGTTTTATATCTTTATGTTTGAAGCCTGAAATGTGGCAAAAGGTCGCAAAGTTTAAGGGGGCCGAATACTTTCGCAAGGCACTGTATATCCACTGAACCACTGAACACTTCTCTAATAATCATACAATAGTAGTTACAGTATAATGAGCACTTCTGAATCAGTGGGCAATTTCCCCTCCAATCAAAACTGGATCCAGATCTGTATAATAATATGTGCCCTCTGTAATTATTGGGACGGTGAAGCATTTTTTCTTCCTCTGGCTCTATACTCCAAAGGTTTGGATTTGAAATGATACAATGACTATGATGTTAAAGTGCCGACTGTCAGCTTTAATTTCAGGGTATTTTCATCCATTACAGGTGAACCGTTGAGAAATTACAGCACTTTTTGTACATAGTCCTCCCATTTTAGGTGAGCAAAAGTATTGGGACAAATTCACTTCTATGTTTATGAAAGTAGTAAAACGGATAGTATTTGGTCCCATATTCCTAGCATCCAATGACTACATACATCTCATGACGCTACACATTTGCTGTTTGTTTTGGTTGTTTTAGATCATTTTGTGCCCAATAGAATTGAATGGTAAATAATGTATTGTGTCATTCTTGAGTCACTTTTATTATAAATAAGAATATAATATGTTTCTAAGCACTTCTACGTTAAAGTGGATGCTACCATGATTACTGATAATCCTAAAAGTAAGAAAGTTACAGATGCACAAATATCCTACCCCCAAGACATGCTAACCTCACACCATTACATTTTTTGAGTCATTCAGCATTATCCATAGTCATGGTAGCATCCACATTCATGTAGAAGTGTTTAGAAACAGATTCTATTCTTATTTTCAATAAAAGTGACTCCAAAATGACTCAACACATTTTTTAACATTCATTTCTATTGGGCACAAACTAATCTGAAACACAACCAAAAAAAGACAGAAAATGTACAAATGTGTAGTCACAAGGTTGATGTAGTCATTGCGTGCTATGAATATGGGACCAAATACTTCACTTTTTACTACTTTAATACATTTCAGTGAATTTGTCCCAAATCCTTTGCTTACCTAAAATGGAGGGACTATGTACAAAAACTGCTGTAATTGGGGGGACTATGTACAAAAACTGCTGTAATTGGGGGGACTATGTACAAAAACTGCTGTAATTGGGGGGACTATGTACAAAAACTGCTGTAATTGGGGGGACTATGTACAAAAACTGCTGTAATTGGGGGGACTATGTACAAAAACTGCTGTAATTGGGGGGACTATGTACAAAAACTGCTGTAATTGGGGGGACTATGTACAAAAACTGCTGTAATTGGGGGGACTATGTACAAAAACTGCTGTAATTGGGGGGACTATGTACAAAAACTGCTATAATTGGGGGGACTATGTACAAAAACTGCTGTAATTGGGGGGACTATGTACAAAAACTGCTATAATTGGGGGGACTATGTACAAAAACTGCTGTAATTGGGGGGACTATGTACAAAAACTGCTGTAATTGGGGGACTATGTACAAAACTGCTATAATTGGGGGGACTATGTACAAAAACTGCTGTAATTGGGGGGACTATGTACAAAAACTGCTGTAATTGGGGGGACTATGTACAAAAACTGCTATAACTGGGGGGACTATGTACAAAAACTGCTGTAATTGGGGGGACTATGTACAAAAACTGCTATAATTGGGGGACTATGTACAAAAACTGCTGTAATTGGGGGGACTATGTACAAAAACTGCTGTAATTGGGGGGACTATGTACAAAAACTGCTGTAATTTCTAAACGGTTCACCCGATATGGATGAAAATACCCTCAAATTAAAGTCTGTACTTTAACCTCATAGTCATTGTTTGATTTAAATCCAAGCTTTTGGAGTATAGAGCCAAAAGAAGAAAACATGCTTCACTGTCCAAATTATTACAGGGGGCACTGTTTGTAATAAGATCTCTGTTTCACCTTGTAGTGGAAATTTCCTGTATTTACCAAATCATGAGAGCAAACCACACACAAGTCAGAGTTATCATAAAGTCCATCTTTAATTACATGAGCTCCATCACAACCCTGTGACTCTCAGATCAATTCAGTGTATATACATGAATTCTCTGAGAGTGCTTACACATTGCAACTGAGATCCTTTATAGCAAAGACACACATAGCCAGACAGCATTGGCTATAAATTATCGTTCAGCTTTGTCTCCTAAACTATGTTCTTATCTCGCTCTTGGTACCACTCATGACCAAAAACAAAACCTTATCTACTAGCATATATCAAATACGCCCCTCCTGGACAAGATCACAGAGAGACAGTGACTGGCACACAGGCATTGTGGAGCCACCTATCTGGTTCCCCATTTATCACCCCATCCCTTCACATGGTTTAGGAATAGTTTACAAACACATTCACAGATAAGACTAACCTTTCCCCTCTCTGGGGCCCAATGTAACTTAGCCCTAGCAGGAAAGGGATAACTGCAAACAGTATTATCCAAAAGAAGACATTCTAATGACAAATATCCCACATAAGCATGCAATAAAATTAATAAAACATCTTATTTAAAAATGTTACCGAAATAATTCTGATTCTGCCACGACAACCTCAATCATAATATTGCCAATATCGACCAAACCAAATGAACCACAGAATAAATTAGGATGATCTGATTAAATAATGGATTCACGACTCCGGTCCTCAAACATCACAGTATCTTTTAAATAAAGTTTTATTTGATTTAAATAATGTCACCCATTGTTCCCCAGACAAAGGCCCATCCTCCAGACCTGCTCTGGGGCTCCCAAGAGGGGCTGAGACCCCTGGGTTTAATGGGTCAGCTGGATCGGAGCCTGTCTGGATGTCCATGGCCCGGGAAAAGACCAGGAGTCTCCAACAGCATCTCAGTCCAGAGACAGAGGCTGGGACAGGGAGGACAGGGGGGACAACAACGCCCCAGTACACCACATCACCATGGCCAGCTCCAACCCCAGCCCCACAGCCGAGATTACAACCAACAGCTCAGCCATCAACACAACCTCCATCACAATCACAGCCAAGCACAAAAACAGCCTCGCAAAAACAAACATCACTCCCAGTGGTACAATCACCATCTCAACCAATACCATGCCGTAGACCAATCCTACAGGAAATGCATCTGACAGCTAAACTCAAAACATTGCCTTCAGATCAGCCTAACACACAAACAGCATTACAACCGACACCACAAGGAACAGCTCAACAGCTGACACAACCGTCCTCCCAACCTCACATGCCAACCAGACCAGCTCTACGAGGAGCGTCTGAGAGATCCTCCACGTCTCTGAAGAGAGCTGAGAAGATGCCTGTGGAGAAATGGACAGAAAGAGCGCTCCCGACTGGGACTATGGTAAATATTTGACTGTGCCCCCCACCACTAGGGTCAGACGTTTTTCCTGGTCAGTTCACGTGGTGAGGAAAAACAACTGACTCAAACAGAGTAAGTCTTCATTTTGTAACTAAGATTAATGTGGCCAGTTTAGTTAGTAATATATCATCTCTGTATTTTATCTTAGGAGGAATCTAGCCATGGTCAAATTGAGATTCACACCTCAAAGCCTGAGATACCTTCTTCATCGTCATCATCGTCATCAGCCAACCAGGATGGAACTTGCCAAGAGGAAATCTCTTGCCTGGAGTGACATGGCTATGGACTAAGAGAAATGCACGTGTGTGTGTGTGTGTGTGTGTGTGTGTGTGTGTGTGTGTGTGTGTGTGTGTGTGTGTGTGTGTGTGTGTGTGTGTGTGTGTGTGTGTGTGTGTGTGTGTGTGTGTGTGTGTGTGTGAGGTAAAGGGGTTCCTAAAGAGAATAAGGAGAAGACTGAAATAAAATAATGATTTGTTGCTGAATGTGTTGTTTCAACCTACTGGATTCAGAGTTTAAAACCCATTTCCCATTACTGTGCCTTACTCTTCTAACCATTAAATATAAAAGAAATGACTTATATTTCACTTATATATCACTTATATTTTACTGCATATAACATCACTAAAACAAGGGGTATGGACTTTTAAGGCACAAGAGACCATACTCTTGTCTTGTAACTTGTTGGTTGCTGGTTCAAACTCCGCTTCAGTTTTTTCACTGCTTTTGACATATCACTCCATGCTAGATCCCTTCGAACAACTGTCTCAAAGTGTTGTCTGGAATAAATATACTGTCAATTGTATTCTGACTATTTTGAATTGTGTTCGTTTCAATCAATCATCAATGAGCTATTATCAACCACAATGCGGCTGCCTCATCAATAGGGCCATCGTGGAAATGTTCAATAACTGCAAATTCCTTGGTGTACACATCTCAGAGAATCTGAAATGGTCTAACCACACGAACACCATAATGAAAAAGGCACGACAGAGATTCTTCAACTTCAGAATGCTGAAGAAATCTGGCATGTCCCCAAGGGCCCTCACAGTGTTCTACAGGTGCACCATCGAGAGCAAACAGCTGGAGGCAGGGCTTTCTCCTATAGAGCTCTATTTTTATGGAACGGTCTGCCTACCCATGTCAGAGACGCAAACTCGGTCTCAACCTTTAAGTCTTTACTGAAGACTCATCTCTTCAGTGGGTCATATGATTGAGTGTAGTCTGGCCCAGGAGTGGGAAGGTGAACGGAAAGGAGTGAGGACCTGCCTTACAACAGACCTACAAGCCCTCAGTCCAGCCTCTCTCAGCCTATTGAAGGCAGTCTGAGCACTGATGGAGAGATTGTGCATTCCTGGTGTAACTCGGGCAGTTGTTGTTGCCATCCTGTACCTGTCCCGCAGGTGTGATGTTCGGATGTACCGATCCTGTGCAGGTGGTGTTACATGTGGTCTGCCACTGCGAGGACGATCAGCTGTCTGTCCTGTCTCCCTGTAGCGCTGACTTAGGCGTCTCACAGTACGAACATGGCAATGTATTGCTCTGGCCACATCTGCAGTCCTCAGAGTCAGTAGAAAGGCCTCTTTAGTGTCCTACGTTTTCATAACTGTGACCTTAATTACCTACCATCTGTAAAGTGTTAGTCTCTTACCGACCGTTCCACCAGTGCATGTTCATCAATTGTTCATGGTTCATTGAACAAGCATGGGAAACAGTGTTTAAACCCTTCACAATGAAGATCTGTGAAGTTATTTGGATTTTTATGAATTATCTTTGAAAGACAGGGTCCTGAAAAAGGGACGTTTCTTTTTTTGCTGAGTTGACAAGAACAGGTGTCGCAGGAATGCCAAGATCATCAGGGACCCCATAGCCATGCCCTGTTCTCTCTACTTCAATTACACAGAAGTGGGCAGTACAGGAGCACCATGGCAAAAACTGAAAGACTGGCCAATAGTCTGAGGGTAGAAACTATCAGACTGCTGAATAGCCACCACGAGGCAGCTACCTGCACCCCGCTCCCCCCTCCCCCGTGCTACTCCACCTATGGACATTTGCCCCGCCCCCGTTACTCTGCCCATCGACATTTCCTGCATGTTGGAGCTTGAAGCCTAGGATTTACACTCACACCTGCAACCCTGCACGTGACTAATAAACACTCTGAATCACCTATGCTACACTGCCCATTTAATTTAAAAACACATGCAAAAATCCATATCCATACTTTTATTTTGGCTATGTCAGAGGGGAGTGGTGATATGCTATGATAGATTGTAATGCAACAAAGCTTGTTTAATTTATTTCGGACTACAAGTCCCAAGATGCCATGTCGAAGCGCCTCTTGGTCACTTACCGGAAGTTTCTACGTGTTCAGTTGTCCGGAAGAGCTATTTTTTATGAGGAAAAGGAACTTTCTTCTCAAAATAAGAGGTTCAGTAGGTACGTTTATCCAACATTCTTATCGCAGTTTGCAACTAAACCATACATGCATTTGTAGTCTTGGCTAACGTGCTACTAAGGCCAGCCAATTCCATGTCCATCAAAGGGTCTATGCAACAGACCTAACGTCAGCTAGCTACTTTGTTTAGTCTAACGTTTGTCTTTTGACACTCGCTGGCACAACTGACTTTAGTTTAAACAATATTTTGGGCAGGGAAAACCACAGTTTGCCAGCTGACGTTAGCTTTCAAGAGCCATCTAGCTAGCTACTACTAGTCTGTTAGCCTGGCATGTCAACAAAGATCTGAGCACAGTATATCACACTATCTGTCGTGACTGCTGGAGAGTCTGTTACAGACATATCAGATAGCTAGTAAGATGTCTAAACTAAACTACCGCAGACAGACTGACATTGTGACTGTTGCAAGGACTTGCATGGTAAATGTCAATATTGTACAGGTTCTTGGATGTTGACATGAGCTGACAGTACTGTGTCACCAGGTGAGCCCTATGCAGGGAGAAAGGGAAGACTGCACCTCCACTGTAAATCAAATTCTGTATATCTATGGCTCTGATTTGGGCATCGTGATGCTTCCTGTGTTTCCCAGCACTATGTTACCAACCACCTCGCCGCAGAACGGAAGCCTGAGCGCCCGCGATGCAGCACGCCACACAGCGGGCGCCAAGCGCTACAAATACCTGAGGAGGCTGCTGCACTTCAAAGCCATGGACTTTGAGTTTGCTGTGTGGCAGATGCTCTACCTGTTCACCTCCCCACAGAGAGTGTATCGTAACTTCCACTACAGGAAGCAGACCAAGGACCAGTGGGCCAGAGACGACCCTGCCTTCCTGGTGTTACTCAGCATCTGGCTCTGTGGTCAGTATCTTGGGTGTTTCTGAACAAGTGTGCTTTATAAAAACAAGGAGTGGGAACTGTGTAGCAATCATTTGACCACTAGAATAGCTTTTTGCAATTTAGAGAAAGTATAAATATGCACAACCCAACAAAAAGCAAAGCACCTTTAAAGCATCATATTAAAGCTTTGACTGGAAATGAAGCAGCAACAGAAATCATTAACAAACTCAAAATAGGATGCAATAAGGCGTTTCTTGTATAGGATGTAACCACCAATCAGACAGGAATGAATGTATCATTTGGAGTATTAATGCCTGGTTATGGGACCCTCTTTCCATTGACTTGGTCTCATCTCACATGTGATTAAAACAGATCAGAGACATAAAGAGTTTGATGAGACTGTGTAGTCTCAAGGAAATGTTTTGATGATCAGTTACTCCACGTGCTCGACACTGACGAATGACTGAAAGAAATTGATAGTAATATGATTGTGGGAGCTGTTTTGTTAGACTTGTACAGTAAAATAAATAACTGAGACACTTAACACAGAGCACCAGACAGTTTTACAACGGATAACTAGCAATAGGCTGGTGCTAAATATCTCAAACGAAAAGCATCATTTTTGGACAAATCACTCGCGCAAATGCTAAACCTCGTTTAAATCTATTATTGAATGATGTGGCTATTGAGCAAGTTGAGGAGATTAAACTGCTGGGTGTAACCCTAGATAGCAAGCTGTCATGGTCAAAACATATAGACTCGATGGTTGCTTAAAAGGAAAGAGGTCTGTCCGTGATAGGGCGTTGCTCAGCCTTTTGATATCTCAGTTGTCCAGACAGATCCTACAGGCCCTAGTTTTGCCGCACCTGGACGACTGCCCAATAGTGTGGTCATGTGCGGCAAAGAAGGACATGGGTCAATTGCAGTTTGTCCAGAACAAAGCAGCCCATATCTCACTTAGATGTACATGGAGGGAAAGTGTCAGTAACAGGCATGTCAGTCTCTCCTTTCTCAACGTTGAGGAGAGATTGACTGCATCACTATTGGTCTTTGTAAGAGGTATTGATGTGATGAAGGTACCGAACTGTCTGTTCAAGCAGTTGGCACACAGTTCGGACACTAACCGGTACAACACAAGACATGCAACCAGAGGTCTCTTCAGTCTCCAGGTCCAGAATAGAGGCTGGGAAACACAGTATTAAATAGAGCCATGACTATATGGAACTCTCTGCCACCCCAGGTAACTCAAGCTAGCAATAAAACCAGTTAAAAAACAAACAGAAAATAGCACAACTTACTGCACAAAAGGGACTGTGAAGAGAAACAGCAATGTAATATAGCTTGTATAGTCATTTGCACTGTACTAGATAGACCTAGATAGTGTGTATGTACTGAAATGTAGACTGTGATGTTTTAAATGTATGTATTTCAGTCCTTTACTAATAATGTTCTGTATTGTCATGTTTCATGTGGACCCCAGGAAGAGTAGCTGCTGGGGATCCTAATAAATAACAAATATATTAAAAATTACAATATCATCTTTCTGCCTTTGTCCTGTGGCTGTGGTTGACACCTGTCTCTCGTCCTCTGTGTGTAGTGTCCACAGTGGGCTTTGGGCTGGTGCTGGACATGGGCTTTGTGGAGACTCTGAAGCTGCTGCTGTGGGTGGTGTTCATAGACTGCATCGGCGTGGGCCTGCTCATCTCCACACTCATGTGGTGAGTAGAGATTTACAGAAAGAGCTAGATGGACATAAGGTGTATGGAATGGCTGGAAGCCTATGAGGCCAGATGGAGCCAGAAGCATCATTGTGTGTATGTCTATCTGGTCCCTTCAGATACCGAGTAGAGGTTGTCTTCAGGCTGTGCAAATGTTGGTCCTTCCCCATGCTCTTCTAAAGGCCCTTTCCTGTCCGTGCTGTATCCCCAGGTTCATCACCAATAAGTACCTGCTGAAGCCGCCCAGTAAGGACTATGATGTAGAGTGGGGCTACGCCTTCGATGTGCATCTCAATGCCTTCTACCCCCTGCTTGTCATCCTGCACTTCCTACAGCTCTTCTTTATAAACTGTGAGTGCAGGCTTGTTATTACACATTTCTAACATGTTGCGGTGTTATTTGTTGTAATGGTGTCTGATCTCTGCTGTTTGTTTCAGATATCGTAGTGATAAACTCAGACTGGTTCCTGGGGTACTTTGTAGGGAACAGTCTGTGGTTGACAGCCATCGGCTACTATCTATACATTACATTCCTGGGATACAACGGTGAGGTCCACTTTTAACAAATATTTTTTATAGCTAAACCAAGATAGACCACAGCCTGTTCCAATGGGAACAAATGAGTCATAGTGGGCAGAACAAGCAAGGAGGTGGGCATAGCCAAGCACGAGCCAGCGAGATCATCTTGGCCCATGCACGCATCTGCATATTTCCGTTAGAGAGAACCTACTCTGTTAAGTGTCCATGTGCTGTAACTCAATTCCCCTTTGCACTCCTAAACAATGTTTTTTTACAACTTTTGCAAAGGGTAAAGTCTACAAGACTTAGTCCACTCTGTTCATAACAGATTCTAGTTTTGGGAACAGAAAACTGTATTGAGATCCAATGTTTCAAAACTTGCAGTATGTCGGTCATCCTTCCTCTGCTGGCCACTGGGCATCATTTTACATTTAATTTAAGACGCTATTATCCAGAGCGATTACAGGGGCAATCAGGGCTAAGTGCCTTGCTCGAGGGCCTAAACAGATTTAGGCTCAGGGATTCAAACCAGGACCCTTTCGGTTACTGGCCCAATGCTCTTAACCACTAGGGTTCTTCTCACTGCCATATTTGGTAGTGAGTGGAAACGACAAGCGGATACATCACATGTATATATTTGTTCTGTGGTTGTATTCACCTTTAAAGGGATAGTTCACTGGGGGTGAAAGCATCAGACCCTCTACCAACTGTATATTTATTCCAGTTCCTCTCTCGCTGTCCCTCCTCAGCCTTGCCCCAACTGCAGAACACAGTGGTTCTGCTCTACCCCTTCGCCCTGCTAGTTATCCTCTACATCCTCTCTCTCTCCCTGGGATGGAACTTCACCAAGGGCCTCTGCTGGTTCTACAAGTACCGTGTCCAGTAGAGACTCTGGAGTCAGGACCAGAGCTCACAGTCAGGTGGCTCTGAGGACTCATGGACAATGCTTTCATTCTGGAATGTGATTGGATGGGGTGATGCAGTTTTGTATACTTTGTAAATAATACTTTGGCTGTAAGATACACAAATCGTGGATTGTTTAAGATTATATCTCGGTTTGTTTTCTTTTTTTAATATGACGTACTGAAAATCTTGTTTATTGAAGAGAAATAGAAGTAAAGTGGTGAATTTGTATTTCAATTGGACTAAGGGGCGTTTGAGTGTACATTCCTGAGCACTTTCAATAAAGAGGTTTTACTTCATCACCTTTTCATTAACAGGAAAGTAATGCAATCTAAAACAAGTAACCTGGTAACATCACTCATGGACATTTGCTGTTGACCTCAAGACTATAGCAGAAAATTAACATTGTAGAATATTTATTTCCTGATAAAGTAAAATGATTGGTGATTCAGAACATAAGGGCAAGTCAAAACAACACCTCAAACTGTCTCCGTCTTATCAAGATTTATCTGTACAAAACTCATTACGAAGAGTGCAATTTTGGAGCCCCCCCCTTATAATTTTGTAAAAATCAATAATTGAAAGTAATATGGGACAGCGGTATCAGTGTAGTTCCCTTATTACTTCAGGGAGTCCAACATCCCCTTGAAGCTCTCCAGGTCCACTGTCCTCATGATGACAACTTGGTGCTCCTTCTCCAGGACTCCCAGCTTGTCCAGGACCATCATGCCCCGGGTGTAGGTCCCCTGAAGCTCCACGGTAACCACCACCGGCTCAGACACCCACACGAAAACGTCATCGATGGCCGTCGCCATGGCGTACGAGTTGCACGTCATCTCACGTTGGTAGCGATGGCCACGGTGTCCATGGTGTGTTTGAAGCAGGCCTTGTCTGAGTCCTGGGCCAGCCAGTTGTCACAGAACGGGTGCAGATTAGAGACAGATGGGACAAGTGTGTTTGGAGAAAAGACTAATCAATTTGCTCAAACAAAATGTAAAATCTTTGTAAAAAGGCTGCAAGTGATATTTCGATAGACAATTCATTACTAAGTAAGCCAGTGGATGCATCTCAATAATTGAAAGTGGTCACATCTGCTCTTTCCTCCCATCTGCTCTGATGTGAGAGCTGGACCAGTACTTACAATAAGCCTGGTAGTGTGTGAGCCTTTATTTAGTCTGTATAGGTAGATGACCAGAACCTGTGGTCTTACCCATGGTAGCTTATTCTCACAGCAGAACTCCCAGGTAGCGGTGTAGGTTGGACAGAAGAAGCGGTTCAGGACGATGTAAGCAGCCTCCGGGTCGGCAACAAAGTTGAACTCTGCACACACTGTGGTGTTCCCCCTCGCTGCAAACATAACAATATCCAAGAAACAAATATGAAATTATATAAATAATAATGACATAACATCCTACCAGGTCAATTGACTGTATGACAAAGTATGTTAAGTCACTAGGCCTATGCAAATTACATTATAGACAAAGCCCTTACAGTCAGTGTTGCCTCCCATGAAGAAGAGACCTTTGAGTTTCTGAGGGAGGGTGGGGTCAATCTTCACTGCAAGGGCCAGGTTGGTCAACGGGGCCATAGCTACCAGGCACACCTAGACAGAGAAACACTGAGTCAATCCAGACATCTACTATGAAGGGGAAAAAAATGCCCTTAACATCTTGGTAACAAAGCACTAGACCTCGTTATAAACTGGTCCTGAATATCTCAAACTTAGAGCATTGTATTTGGTACAAATCATTCATTAACTGCTAGACCCCAGCTGAATCTGTTAATGTATATTATTAATGAATGGCGTGGCCGTTCAACAAGTTGAGGAGACTAAATTACTTGGTGTTACCTTGGATTGTAAACGGTCATGGTCAAAACATATAGATTCAATGGTTGTAAAGATGGGGAGAGGTCGAGCTGTAATAAAGATGGGGAGAGGTCGAGCTGTAATAAAGATGGGGAGAGGTCGAGCTGTAATAAAGATGGGGAGAGGTCGAGCTGTAATAAAGATGGGGAGAGGTCGAGCTGTAATAAAGATGGGGAGAGGTCGAGCTGTAATAAAGATGGGGAGAGGTCGAGCTGTAATAAAGATGGGGAGAGGTCGAGCTGTAATAAAGATGGGGAGAGGTCGAGCTGTAATAAAGATGGGGAGAGGTCGAGCTGTAATAAAGATGGGGAGAGGTCGAGCTGTAATAAAGATGGGGAGAGGTCGAGCTGTAATAAAGATGGGGAGAGGTCGAGCTGTAATAAAGATGGGGAGAGGTCGATGTAATAAAGATGGGGAGAGGTCGAGCTGTAATAAAGATGGGGAGAGGTCGAGCTGTAATAAAGATGGGGAGAGGTCGAGCTGTAATAAAGATGGGGAGAGGTCGAGCTGTAATAAAGATGGGGAGAGGTCGAGCTGTAATAAAGATGGGGAGAGGTCGAGCTGTAATAAAGATGGGGAGAGGTCGAGCTGTAATAAAGATGGGGAGAGGTCGAGCTGTAATAAAGATGGGGAGAGGTCGAGCTGTAATAAAGATGGGGAGAGGTCGAGCTGGATGGGGAGAGGTCGAGCTGTAATAAAGATGGGGAGAGGTCGAGCTGTAATAAAGATGGGGAGAGGTCGAGCTGTAATAAAGATGGGGAGAGGTCGAGATGTAATAAAGATGGGGAGAGGTCGAGCTGTAATAAAGATGGGGAGAAGATGGGGAGAGAGCTGTAATAAAGATGGGGAGAGGTCGAGCTGTAATAAAGATGGGGAGAGGTCGAGCTGTAATAAAGATGGGGAGAGGTCGAGCTGTAATAAAGATGGAGAGAGGTCGAGCTGTAATAAAGATGGGGAGAGGTCGAGCTGTAATAAAGATGGGGAGAGGTCGAGCTGTAATAAAGATGGGGAGAGGTCGAGCTGTAATAAAGATGGGGAGAGGTCGAGCTGTAATAAAGATGGGGAGAGGTCGAGCTGTAATAAAGATGGGGAGAGGTCGAGCTGTAATAAAGATGCTCTGCCTCATTTGACACCACACTCCAAAAAGCAAGTTCTGCAGGCTCTAGTTTAGTCTAATCTTAATTATTGTGCAGTCATGTGGTCCAGTGCTGCAAGGAAAGACCTAGTTAAGCTGCAGCTGGCCCAGAACAGAGCGGCACGTTTAGCTCTTCATTGTAATCAGAGGGCTGATATAAATACTATGTATGCCAGTTGAGGAGAGACTGACTGCATCACTTCTTTTTAACAAACAATGTGTTGAAAATCCCAAATGGTTTGCATAGTCAACTTACACACAGCTCTGACACACACACTTATCCCACCAGGTTCATAGTCCCCAAATCCAGAACATAAAAATAAAAGTACGGTACAGTATTATATTGAGCCCTAATTGCATGGAACTTCCTTCCATCTCATATTGCTCAAATAAACAGCAAACCTGGTTTAAAGAAAACGATAAAGCCAACACCTCTCCCCTATTTGACCTAGATAGTTTGTGTGTATGTATTGATATGTAGGCTGTGTGCGCCTTTTTAAAAATGTATGTAGTTCTGTCCTTGAGCTGTTCTTGTCTAATGATGTTCTGTATTATGTTTAATGTTGTGTGTTGGACCCCAGGAAGAGTAGCTGCTGCTTTCGCAACAGTTAATGGGGATCCTAATAAAATACATTCTTGTTTGGATTCCCCAATGCAAAGACATTTCTCATAGATCTAGGGGTGCTGGGGTTTGGTTTTAGCCTAGGAACCTAACCCTTCTGTTACCGACCTCTCCAGTGTTCTCATTGACCAGCCTGATGATGGCTTCCACAGCCCCTTCTGTCTGCAGCAGCTACAGGCCCGGGGCATCCCCTAGCCCATCCTGCCCGTGGAAGGAGCCTGCCGACAGGGGGTGGCCCATCAGAGGCTCCGCAGCGCCACCGAACACTGGGATCTAACGCATCACAGCAGATATAATACACACTGATATTAGTCTATAATACAGCATAAGCTTACCACCAAAATGCTATGATCGTTACAAATCAAATGGTTGTTTAATGAAGTGAGCAGTCTTTCCACCAGGCCTACCTCAAGTCTCTGGCAGACCTTGAGGACTCGCAGTGTGTTCCTGCAGGGGTTTTCCAGGGAGGTGTTGCCACTTGCGCAGGTGATCCCCAGGACCTCCACGTTGGGGGCTGCGAGAGCCATCATGATGGCCTGAGCCTCAAGCACCAGTTTCTTATCGGACCCCCTTGGATCCTTGAAGCTTAGAGGTGCATTCAATGAGTCAGAACAGCAGTAACATTAAATGGGACATTACACTCCAAAATCTAAGTTTGTCAACAATTTCTTTACCAGCAAAATTGTGCTTGAAGATAGTTTGACTGTCGTTGCCGACGCTTCTTCTTTGAAAGACTAAAGCATGTCTGCTACACCTCGTCATGCAACTTTATATCGGAATGAATGGAGAAGACACACAGTATAGAAATTGAATCATAACTTATCAGGCCGAGTAGAGCAGCAGTAAAGAATATCTGATATTGCCTATATGGAAACCCCATGTGTAGCAAACCCCATGTGTAACCCTGCCAGCTATACATGTGTGTGTGTTGGAACTGGCTTCTCAATGCATTTTTTTCGAATTGACCGGGCTAACGTTCTGTGCATTGAAATATAATTTGTAATGGTTCAGTGCTACGCGAAACCCATTGACAAATGTCCTGCGCACGTAGGTGGATAACCAGAGTTTTCAGGCCTGTCACAGGTCAAAAGGTTGGCAAACTGTAGCCTGTTATTACCAAGCTGATTACCGCTGGAGTCCACGAAGCGAACCGGAGTGTAAGCTCGAGACTTCCGGGTGGTTGTTCGAGGACAGGTAAAAAAAGAATACCACCACCACTACACCGCTGTATGTGAGGGTGTATCATCCCCAACGTTGTGGCAACGTAATGGCAATGCTCCAGATCCAGGCCGCCTTTTTCTTGCCTGTTCTCTTAGCTTTGTGTCAGTGTCCATTCGAATCCCTTTGGTCACCTCTTGTTTCTTCTCGTTTCTTTCGCATTGTTCAAACAAATGTAAAACTTAATACATTTCTAATTTAAAAAACAGTTTTTTTTATACTGTCCCCATTACAAAAAAAAGTTATTGTCCTGGAAAACATTACATTGAAATATTCTTATGACGGACGATGGCTGCAAAACAGTGCCCCCTGTCCGCAGATATGTAGGTTAAATGACTAGACACAAGCAAAAAAAAAGTCAGCTACCTCGTTTTCGGACGCACTCCTTTATGTGGTAAGACATTTATGCCACCGTGTATACAAGTCAGATGTATGGTCACATAATTCAACTCAGGATTGTAATGGTGCCTTGGATTTAATCGTTTGACTTTTTCAATTGTTTTTGCGTCGCGGCGGTAAAACTGGACAAAAGTCTAATTTCCGAATGCTGTGAGCGCATTATTAAAGTCTGTACAATTTGAGTATGTCGACCCAACATTAATAAGAGAAGCCATTTCTCTGCGCGAAACAAAGACCTCCTTTCACGGAACCGCAGCCACTACTATAGAGTTCTTCTTATTCCCCCCATTTTGTTTGTTCTTCAGTGTGCAAACAAGATGTTGAGTGCATTACTGCCACCGTCTGGACTGGAGTGTGATTGAGCGTAATAGACCACATGAATGTGGTCTGCTTATGTCTGCCAAGGCTGTATTCTTAGCAGGCGAGTTCTGCAAAACATTTTCCTAACGCAGTCAAACGTATTTAAATACCAATCTTTGGACATATCCTGAACAGTGGAGGAAAATATGTATATATTCCAGAGATGTTTTAGTCAAAATAAAGTGTGTCCAATATGAATGATTAAATAAAAATAATACAGGGTTATGGAGCTAAAGGCAGAGTAGATTTGCATTCACTGTGCATCACTACGGGCCTGACAGTTGTCCAAGAAATTCGACCCGGCACTCCTTTGCAAAATGAGAAGTGAAAAATAAACCTAATTAGCTCCACCTCTGGAAACGAGACGCTGATCTCCATAGTGTGCCATATGCCAATGGGGCTGCAGTCTTCAAGTAGCACTGTATTTTAGGAATCAAAATGTGTTGAACCTTGTTTCTTTCTAGTTGTGACTATGAGTACATCACCACAGACATTATAACTGGCTTCATATCTCTACAGCTTTGCTACTCTATAACAAGTGGCATCTTGCAGAGAACAAAAAAAAAATCCTACTTGCCAGACAAGGTCTTTTGTTTTACTGTGGCTGTGACCTGGCTGGATGACATTTCACTCTAGCTGGAGTCACCCAGAGAAGGTTCTGGAATACAATGAAATGCAATGAGAAGAACAGAACCTTCCAACACCCAACATCTTGATGTAAACTTTCAAGTCTTCCATTACAAAGACAAAACAAAGACGTTGAACATTCTTTTATTAGCGTCAGATATTGATGAAAGCTTCACCTAAAGCAACAGTCAGGCCTATACAGATATCCTCTTTGTGCAGGATACAAGATATGCTCATTACGATAGAATGAAATACAAATCCAATCCCAACACTTATTGAATTATACCCTATAGTATAGTACATAAATGCAAAATAAAGTCTGCAGATAGCAAAATATGTTTCCAATAATACTAAAAATATTTATGAGCATGAAAGACACTACAGTAAACAATACACTAAATGTACACAAACTGCATCTCACAGTTGAGTCTATGGGTAAATCCTGTCGTGTGCAGTACAGAAGTGCCTGTTGAAAAGCAAACATACGTGAAGCTTTGGTATACACACACACACACACACACACACACTCATTTGTAGGGTCAAGTCTCCTCTGGCTCAATTGTGTATCAAATTGCAATCTCATTAAATGTTGCAAAACAGAAAGTCGACATTGCCGCTTGGTGGTGAAAATAGACATGATAAATATGTTGTTGTTGAGCAGCACAGTTTCCAGATTAACGTACAATGTAACTCCCATACCGATAGCATTCTACTGACTATTTTACCCTGGTCAACAACGCCTGCCAACAAGACAATCCTAAAATAACAGTGCAACAAATGCAGAAAATTATCAGTGCTTCTTGGATGTTTAAATGGTTTCCTACTGGCCTTTACTTGGTTCAACATTAGAACAGAAAATAATCTACTCGATTTCCTTTACAAGTCAATCTTATGTGTTATGTTTCATTTATTACCCTCAAACCAAACTTTTTCCAGAAATTAACTTGGTAAAAGAGGGAAGTGGATCTTTCTAGAACATTCATAGTTTTTTAATATTCCTCTTTAAGTCTTAAAGGAATAGTTCAGGATTTTGGCAATGAGGCCCTCTTTGTGCTAAGCTAGTTAGCATTGGCTCGCGAAACTACCTCTAACTTCACCCGACTCCCGGGTGAACCCGTGCCAAAATCCCAAACTATCCCTTTAAGACAGTGCTAAGTCTTCACAGTGAGCTGCCAGATAATGCCACACAGCTAAACCCATTCACAATCACAACCCTTCTTTTGGCAAAGAAGTTAAACGCAGGCTTTACAGATATGAAAAGGGAAACAGGACATAGGTGAGGGATGCGTCAGACACTGAAAGCTCTGGTTGGTCTTGGGTTGCCATTGCAGAAGGTGGGACGTCTCTCTACAGGGTTTCTTAAACTATGGGTCGGGTTCCAAAGTGGGCCCTGGGCATGCAAGAGGTGGGTCGTGAGTTATGAGAATACATCTCTAATCACGCACTATTTTGTCTTCATTTGGGTCACTGGTGAACCATTTGGGTCACAGGAGGATGGTCAATTTCTTATTTAGTTCTGGAGCTGAAACCATTGAAAGATCCCCTGCTCTACAGGATTAGAGTACTGCTAAATCCACGTGGGGAAGGAACCTTCATCAAGTCCGTCAGACTAGCTCGACTTCCACAATGTGTAGTCCATACGTAAAACACTCCCTAAATAAGAACTCTGAAATGCATAGGCTCTGGCCAATGACGCCAACCAAATGTACGAATCCCAGTTTACATGTTAACTATGGGTTGAGAGACACGACTTTGAACATAGTCAGCATGAAGTAGCATCGTCCCAGGATGAACGTTTGGTGACCTATAGATGGCCTGAGGCTCTGAAAAGAACTAAAAGTCATCTGTGTATAATGGTAAAGAATCAGTGACCGTCTTTTCAGGAAAACAACCTCCTTGCTGTATCTTGAACGCTAAAAACGTGATGTAACCAGATAGTGTTGTTACTAGTCCCAACTGACTTATCTACAACTTCAGAACTATCTAGAAAGTATGTATGCGAGGTCTGAATAAATTGTGTTTAGTTTCTCAACTAGTAGTGGTTTGGCATTGTCCCCATTCCATAGGTTTTGATATTCTTCTTTGAAATGGACAATATGCATCGATTCAGTGCACAGGCATTTACCACAGGACCTCCGCAACTACCGTAGGTTGAAGACCATTGATTCATTTTTTATGCTGTTGTTGCTGCTGTCCCTATTACAATAGAATAGATTATGATCCAAATCAAGTGTCAACCTTCCCAAACGTTCCGTCGGGGGGCCTGTAATGTTTGGGGAAGGCCTTGAGCTGCAGACAGTTAAAAGCATACTTGCGACATCCCACGTTCTTCATGGTATTCTCCCGTCTGCAGCCCTCACTGGGAAAAGGAGGAGGGAGGGGAGGGGAGGGGAAGAGGGAGGGGAAGAGGGAGGGGAAGAGGGAGGGGAAGAGGGAGGGGAAGAGGGAGGGGAAGAGAGAGGGGAAGAGAGAGGGGAAGAGGGAGGGGAAGAGGGAGGGGAAGAGGGAGGGGAAGAGGGAGGGGAAGAGGGAGGGAGGGGAAGAGGGAGGGAGGGCAAGCACAGAGAGAGAGGATGACAGCAAAGTGAAGAAAACAAAACAAAAAAGGGCTCGTGTTAAAAGACAATGAGAAACCCAAAAACCAACCAACACATTGACGCCACTGTCAAAGTAACATGTGGGCAAAGCTAAAGCGAACGGACGGATTGTCCCGGGGAATATGGGGATGTTGTTGGAGGGAGTGGTACAGAACACTAATACTGTGTACAGAAGACCTGCTTTCTAGATAGAGTTACGAGCACCACAGATAAAGTGAAACAAGAGCAATAGCAAAACGCACAGACTGAAATGTTCTACATTCTAATTTCAATGCAACAGTTCCATTCCAGGGAAAACAAACAGAACTATTCAAATACTCTATAGTGAAGTATACACCTTCTACTCTGATACATTTGGCATGACGTTTATAATATAACAACATTAAAGCTGATTCTTTGGGCTGCTGACTAATTGACTGCTTTTTCACTTTCCAGAGAGAAGCATTAGAGAGAAGGGGAGAAACGTCTACTATTTCAGAGAGAAAGGGAGAAAAGTCTACCATTTCAGAGAGAAGCATTAGAGAGAACGGGAGAAACGCCTACTATTTCAGAGCGAAAGGAAGAAAAGTCTACTATTTCAGTGCGAAAGGAAGAAAAGTCTACCATTTCAGTGCGAAAGGAAGAAACGCCTACTATTTCAGAGTGAAAGGAAGAAAAGTCTACTATTTCAATGTGAAAGGAAGAAAAGTCTACTATTTCAGAGAGAAGCATTAGAGAGAACGGGAGAAACGCCTACTATTTCAGAGTGAAAGGAAGAAAAGTCTACTATTTCAGAGCGAAAGGAAGAAAAGTCTACTATTTCAGTGCGAAAGGAAGAAAAGTCTACTATTTCAATGTGAAAGGAAGAAAAGTCTACCATTTCAGTGCGAAAGGAAGAAAAGTCTACTATTTCAATGTGAAAGGAAGAAAAGTCTACTATTTCAGAGAGAAGCATTAGAGAGAACGGGAGAAACGCCTACTATTTCAGAGTGAAAGGAAGAAAAGTCTACTATTTCAGAGCGAAAGGAAGAAAAGTCTACTATTTCAGTGCGAAAGGAAGAAAAGTCTACTATTTCAATGTGAAAGGAAGAAAAGTCTACCATTTCAGTGCGAAAGGAAGAAAAGTCTACCATTTCAGTGCGAAAGGAAGAAAAGTCTACTATTTCAGTGCGAAAGGAAGAAAAGTCTACCATTTCAGTGCGAAAGGAAGAAAAGTCTACCATTTCAGTGCGAAAGGAAGAAAAGTCTACCATTTCAGTGCGAAAGGAAGAAAAGTCTACTATTTCAATGTGAAAGGAAGAAAAGTCTACTATTCCAGTGCGAAAGGAAGAAAAGTCTACCATTTCAGTGCGAAAGGAAGAAAAGTCTACTATTCCAGTGCGAAAGGAAGAAAAGTCTACCATTCCAGTGCGAAAGGAAGAAAAGTCTACCATTCCAGTGCGAAAGGAAGAAAAGTCTACTATTCCAATGTGAAAGGAAGAAAAGTCTACTATTCCAGTGCGAAAGGAAGAAAAGTCTACCATTTCAGTGCGAAAGGAAGAAAAGTCTACTATTTCAGTGCGAAAGGAAGAAAAGTCTACCATTTCAGTGCGAAAGGAAGAAAAGTCTACTATTCCAGTGCGAAAGGAAGAAAAGTCTACTATTCCAGTGCGAAAGGAAGAAAAGTCTACTATTCCAGTGCGAAAGGAAGAAAAGTCTACTATTTCAGAGAGAAACCGAGAGAAAGGGAGAAAAGTCTACTATTTCAGAGAGAAACCGAGAGAAAGGGAGAAAAGTCTACTATTTCAGAGAGAAACTGAGAGAAAAGGAAGAAAAGTCTACTATTTCAGAGAGAAACCGAGAGAAAGGGAGAAAAGTCTACTATTTCAGTGCGAAAGGAAGAAAAGTCTACCATTTCAGTGCGAAAGGAAGAAAAGTCTACTATTCCAGTGCGAAAGGAAGAAAAGTCTACTATTCCAGTGCGAAAGGAAGAAAAGTCTACTATTCCAGTGCGAAAGGAAGAAAAGTCTACTATTTCAGAGAGAAACCGAGAGAAAGGGAGAAAAGTCTACTATTTCAGAGAGAAACCGAGAGAAAGGGAGAAAAGTCTACTATTTCAGAGAGAAACTGAGAGAAAAGGAAGAAAAGTCTACTATTTCAGAGAGAAACCGAGAGAAAGGGAGAAAAGTCTACTATTTCAGAGAGAAACCGAGAGAAAGGGAGAAAAGTCTACTATTTCAGAGCATATTCATAAATGGTTATCCAAGCAACCCTGATATTGGTTGGAACTTGGCAAAGTACCAGACAAGGGTTAATACAATGATATCTGGAACAGCAACTAGAATTTCTCCCTCTCATTATAGTGACACCTGCATGACGATGATGTAATCACATCAAACTTTCCATAAGAATACATATATTTAGCAAATATTGAGTATTTAGACAGACAAGCATGAAAATATAATGCAACGCAATATAAATATATTCTCTATCCTCAAAAGCACTAAGGAATTCAAGAGAAACAGAAAAATAAAACTTGAGAATTGAGTCAGGAACTTGGTTTTAGTTGGAATATTCCTGGATTTAGCATCACTATGGTTACAACAAGTTTAACGCAGTGGGTTTCTTCATGGGAATTAAATACACCAGCAGAACAAACTGCCACCAGCACATTCTGCAATTCTCTACAACTTTAGAATGGGCTCCTAATTGCATGTATCCCCAGAATGGAGCAATCCAACTCTTTTCTTAGGACAGACTGGGTTACAAGCTTCTGTAGTATCATTACCAACCAGCAGGGGGAGCTATTTCACATTTGGTTGAAGCAAACGCCATCCTAACGTTGTACATACTGGGGGATGTGTCCTAAATGGCGCCCTATTCCCTATATAGTACACTACTTTGACCAGGACCTATAGGGTGCACTACATAGGGAAAAGTGTGCCATTTGGGACAGATCTTGGGTGATGCTCTCATGGAGCACATTTTCCCCTGGCTGTCCCTCGGCTCTCTCCCCTGGCTGACAGTCAGATGGTGTTTCATGGGACAATAGAGGTAGTTCTACACCAGCATACTTATCAATAGATGATCTGATTTTATACATTTCTATTATTTACAATATGGATTTACAAGACTGAGAAAGAAATACTGCATGTACTTACGTATTTGTTGATCATGTAAAATAGTAACATTGCACAAAAATCGGTAAAAATAAAAAACCTCTGAATATTCAAAACTAAACCATTGAACTAACCTAAATACACCATTAAACCCAGCCTAGCTCTCATACTAGTCACACAGGTGAGAGGCCTATAAGAAGGTTGCATAAAGCTCAACCAACAAGGACAAAAGAATCCCTCCAGTTTTCTATTGTGGGTGTCGAGGAGTTGGAAATGAGGGGTGGAGGGGATGTAAGACAAGCGTGACAATCTCACAGAGGAGGCTATTTTGGGACGGATGGTCCATTTCTTTAGTAGGTCACTTTAGATTGGATTGAGTGTGGCCGTCTTGGGACGTAACACTGAAGACAGGTATTATACTGATTCAAATGGAGAGAGGCTATGGGGCTGGAAAACGATAATACCACTAGTCTACATATTAATGAGTGCATATACCATTAGATAGCTAATCATGTTTTATGGGACTAGATAGCAACTACTGTATATGATAATGGTGTGTGGACTCTCTCGGCAGACACCAGGAAGTCCAGAGTGCAAGGCTTGGAAGTAACCCAAAGAGTCTGATATCAAATCACCCTTTCTAGGGCACTTCTCTGTGGAAGCGGGGTGGATTTGGGCTGCTGGGAGATCTGGAAGTAATACATTGACCTGGAATAAAGATCCAAGACCTGCATCTACCATCTGAGACCTGGCTAAAACATTTGGCACAACAAGCATGGGCTGTGTCTCAAATCATCCCCTATATTTAGTGCACTACTGGTCAGAGGTAGTGCATCATTTGGTGGTAGGGAGCCATTTGAGGTTTGCCCATGTACATTCTCTTCATCTTCTCTGTCATTTCCATAGAACTGCAACCCTTATAGGTTCTCAAACAAAGAACTAATTCATATATACAAACTCTATAGTAAATAGGAAACTTGGTACAGGCATGAAATTAAATCTGATAATTTTTAGTTTAACACTTTGGAAAAACTACACTGCATAATCAAACAAGCCAACAAAGGTCCCCTGAAATATCATACATTCCCAGAATTAGCCAATTCAAATTGCTCCGACCAAGATGAAACTGTGTCAATTGGCAAGACAAGCAAATAACCTTCATTAAGATGACAACGTTGATAGAAAAGTGCATTGGTTTAAAGTGAAAGCGGACACAAGTCTCTCCTGCTGTAATAAGAGTAGGAAGGCCTGAGGAACAACAACAAAATGGCCACCAGATCAAAACAACATCAGCTTGATATTGCATGGCCAAGCCATCCCTTGGCTTATGCTGTATGCAAACCTTATGGAAGACGTAAACGTCAAGCAAGCCAGAACATTTGCATGACTGAAAATAAGCTCTGTGCAGAACCAAAGGATCCATGGCATCATATTATCATAATAGCATGGTTATAATCATGTCATGAGTTGGGAAGCGGCATTATAAATACTCAAGGACAACTGGGACAAAACTTCCATTAAATTCAGCTAAAACTTCTTACCGGCTATATTTCAAAGTTTCTCTCCATACTCTCAGTTTGTTTTTGATTGTTGTAAAACAATGGGTGTTAAACTGAGAAATATGTCAGAACACTGACAGTAACAGTCTCACACAGTACTGCACATAGACCTTTAGACCAGCTTCCTGCTCTGACTGGATTGGTTAGGACAGAGAGCAGGGCCAGAGGAGTGCTGGCTGCCCATTGGGTGGAACAGCTGGCAGTTTAGCCGAGTGACGCACAAAGTCCAGTCAGGTATACACGGTCTGCCCTCGGCCAATCAGAGGGTTCTCGCGGCTGAGCTCCCGACAGACTGACATAGAGCGACTGACTGACTCCCTGACTGCCCGTCTTCCTCCTTGACTGACAAACTAACGTTTTGCCTTTCTTCCTGACCGACTGACTGACTGACACACTGGGGGGAACGGGCAGAGAGAAGAGGTGAGTAGAGGTCGAGAGTAGGTGGGGCTGGGTGGCAGAGGGGCTGTGCCTTCAGCTGCAGCGGAGCTTGGCCAGGAAGTAGGCGACGCTGAGGAACAGCCAGACGACCAGCAGGTTGGGGCTGAGGGCCAGCAGGGGCAGGGAGTACAGCAGGCTGGGGTCCAGCCTGAAATCCCGCACAGGCAACAGGCCACTCAGGTTCTTCTGGGTGACCCCCTCCCTGGTCCCAATGCTGCGGAGAGGGGGAGGGAGGGAGGAGAAGCCGGGGCCAAAAAGTACAGGTGGCATGGATGGATGGACGGATGGATAGATAGATAGACACGTGCATTGGGACAGGGATGAAGTGGCCAATAAGAGTGGAGGAGATGGTAATACACAATATGAATGATATGTGGTGGCCATGATCAGCCATGGATAACAAAGAGATACCAGTGATGGTGCAGGTGGGGTGTGATAACAACATTAAGGTTAGGGCCACAGCCAGTGGAATGGAACGTGAAAAGACCCATTCAGCCAGAAAACAAATCCCAAACAAGAAACACCCCAAATTAAAAATGGATAAAGGAAATCATTCCAACCAAAAACATGAGAAATTATAGACAAATACATTGTCATAAAAGAGGAAGAGAAAGAGAGAAAGGAAAAAATTAAGAGAAATGTTCTGCATCTTTATGAAGGAAAAGATCAAGAGGTAAGAAGAAGACAGTGATGATTCTCCATGTTCATACCACAGACAACAGATATGGGGGGGTTGTGCGCCAATCCATTTCATTTCAGTCAAGTCATTGAATTTGGATTCACTTCCTGAATAGCAGGTAGGGTGGGGGGGTATGCCAGCCTCAATCCATGCACTTAAAATTCCCCATACCAAATAGGAACAGGAAGTGGGCAGGTGAAGAGAGGAGCGAAAGACCATGCAGGGAGCTGCAGGACAGCATGGCATTACTACCCAACAGATCTTTCACATACCCTACAGGGCTCCTGTTCTGGGAGTCGTCACATCCTTACACAAGGTTTCTGCTCCTTCTACCCTCCTCCACTTCATCTAGCCCTTCATCTTCTCAGCAAGCAGTGTCAGAGAACAGGGGGATGGGGTTGGAGGAGAGCTGGATAGGGGGATGATGTGGGGGTATGGAAAGCAAGCTCTGTCATCATGGGGGAGCATTCTCCACAAACTGGCTAGACAGACTGTCAAGCAGATGCTGCGTGAGGAACCAATGCTAATTACAGAGAATTAAAATATAACTTATATTTTATTATTTTTAAAATGGGGGAGAAGGGGCCCTGTAGTTGGCACTGTCCCAGCATATATAGCGAGCAATATGTGTGCGTTTCATTTTAGTTCAGGCAGTGGGCTGGACACCTACCTGCGCATGCAGTCGAGGGCCTGGGAGAAGACCTGTGGGGCCATGCCATGTTCGTGCTGTAGGATCAGACACTGCTCCAGGGTGACGGACATGGCCGTGCGGTCCTTAGCACTCTTACAGCTGGTGAAACGCACACCGTTCAGACGACGACAGATCTGGGGAGGAGAGATACAAGGAAATAATAGACAGCAGGCTGCTCACTACAGAATTATTATTCAGGCCTGCTCTGGACCCTCATTAGTAACATCCATACAGAAGGAAATGGACTGGACCCTCATTAGTAACATCCATACAGAAGGAAATGGACTGGACCCTCATTAGTAACATCCATACAGAAGGAAATGGACTGGACCCTCATTAGTAACATCCATACAGAAGGAAATGGACTGGACCCTCATTAGTAACATCCATACAGAAGGAAATGGACTGGACCCTCATTAGTAACATTCATACAGAAGGAAATAGACTGGACCCTCATTAGTAACATCCATACAGAAGGAAATGGACTGGACCCTCATTAGTAACATCCATACAGAAAGAAATGGACTGGACTCTCATTAGTAACATCCATACAGAAGGAAATGGACTGGACCCTCATTAGTAACATCCATACAAAAGGAAATGGACTGGACTCTCATTAGTAATATCCATACAGAAGGAAATAGACTGGACTCTCATTAGTAACATCCATACAGAAGGAAATGGACTGGACCCTCATTAGTAACATCCATACAGAAGGAAATGGACTGGACCCTCATTAGTAACATCCATACAGAAGGAAATGGACTGGACCCTCATTAGTAACATCCATACAGAAGGAAATGGACTGGACCATCATTAGTAACATCCATACAGAAGGAAATAGACTGGACTCTCATTAGTAATATCCATACAGAAGGAAATGGACTGGACTCTCATTAGTAACATCCATACAGAAGGAAATGGACTGGACCCTCATTAGTAACATCCATACAGAAGGAAATGGACTGGACCCTCATTAGTAACATCCATACAGAAGGAAATGGACTGGACCCTCATTAGTAACATCCATACAGAAGGAAATGGACTGGACCCTCATTAGTAACATCCATACAGAAGGAAATGGACTGGACTCTCATTAGTAACATCCATACAGAAGGAAATGGACTGGACCCTCATTAGTAACATCCATACAGAAGGAAATGGACTGGACTCGAAAGGATCATCTCCAATAATTCATTCATGGCCCTGCAGCGAAAAATGGGCCCACCTCTGCTGCCTGCCACAGGATGTCTACGTTCTTGTTCTTCCTGGCGTGGACATTTTGTCCCAGGAACCTCAGCAGCTCTGGTAGACACGTCTGGGAACGGGACCTGGGCAGGCCTGAGACCAGGAGAGGAGGAGGATGTTATAGGCTACATCTTAACAATATTCTCCATATAGGGCCAATTACTTCAGGTAGGACCATATAGGGCCATTTACTTCATGGTGACTTACAGTCCTCAGGTAAAACCTCCTTGAACTGTTGATAGTAGGAGTTAAGTCTGGCCAGACTCTCTAGGTTAATGATCTCCTGCAGAGACGTGTCTCCAAACCTGTCCCAAACAGGAGACATGTCAACAATACAGGGACATCACCACTCTTCATCCCTCAATCATTCCTCCCCCCCCTCACTTCTCTGCCAGCGTCTGCTGTTCGTTGATTCCCACGTTGAAGAGCACCGGCTGGACACGCAGCAGCATGCCGTTCTGGATCTCCCGCGGCAACGCGTCAAACATGGTCTCCGGCAACGGGATGCGGACGTTGAAGCCGTCCCGGTTGCCAGTGATGACTGGCAGCATGTCGGGGGAGGAGCTGGACGTTGCCTGGGTCACCTTGAAGGTAACGTTTCGTAGGTCCATGATGCCAACCGACATGTCCTCCAACATGGACAGCTCCTCGCCTGGGAGGTGGGAGGTATGTGAGAGAGTGAACAATTATTAAACAGAGAGAGAGAATGAGAGAGGAGAGTGTACTTTACCGTAGGTGCTGAGCAGAGACTCAAACTGGGCCAGCAGGCCGATGGTGTAGAGCTGCCTGAGGAAGCCATCGTCACGGAGACAGTTCCTCAGCTTGATGATGAAGCCACAGATGAGAGCAGTGAGCTGGAGACAGATATTAACATTAACACTGAGTATACAAAACTTTAGGAACACCTGCTCTTTCCATGACACTGACCAAACTATGATTCCTTATTGATGTCACCTGTTAAATCTCCCTTAAAATCAGTGTAGATAAAGGGGAGGAGACAGTTTAAAGAAGGATTTTTAAGCATTGAGACAATTAACACATGGATTGTATGTGTGTGCATTCAGAGGGTGAATGGACAAGACAAAACATTGAATTGCCTTTGAACAGGGTATGGTAGTAGGTGTCAGGCGCACCGGTTTGAGTGTGTCAAGAACTGCAACGCTGCTGGGTTTTTCACACTCAACAGTTTCCCGTGTGTATCAAGAAGGGTCCACCAACCAAAGGACATCCAGCCAACAAGACAACTGTGGGAAGTATTGGAGTCAACATGGGCCAGCATCCCTGTGGAACACTTTCGACACCTTGTAGTCCATGCCCTGACAAATTGAGGATGTTCAGAGGGCAAAAAGAGGGGCGGTGCAACTCAATATTAGGAATTGTTCCTAATTTTGGTATACTCAGTGTGTATTAACATTTTTTATTTACACATATTACTCTACCTCACTGCTTGTGTGTCTGTATGTATGCGCACATGTGTGTTTGCTAATGGGCGTCTGTGCACACATGTATTTGCATCTACGTGTGTGCGCACGTCAGTATGTGTGGATGTGTCCTGTGCTGACCGTCTGGCAGAAGACCACGTCTCGTCTGTACTGCAGGGAGAGGTCCATGGCGATGGTAGGAGCACTGTCCTGCATCAACAGGAACACCATGGAGCTCTTAGCCTTGTCACTCATCATAGCCACACACTCTGTCAGCGTGGTGAGGAGAGGGTACAGGGCCTCGCTCCACTCCCCTGGGCCAGACACACAGTAACAAAACAGTAACACACACACACACACACACACTATGTACTCTTCTGCATTGAAAGCATCCTGAGAGACCCTTAAATTGCTGCTGCAACTCCTTCATATAATGTGAGACAATAACATGTGACAACACATTGGCCTTTAAGTCCTTCATCTCTGATAAGGTACTAGAAACAGGAGGTGTCATACAGACGGTGTGATATATAGAGCTAGACGAAGCAGTGGCACTGAGCTGGGCTGCAGTTAGAAGCAGCCAGAGAGACAGGGGGACAGAAGCTGGGGAGAGGACAGAGCTCTTACCTGGGAAAGCCTCCTCGCCACTGGGGCTGCCATCTGGAAGGAGTGGAGGTGCCACATGCATAGTTAGGGAGCACCACCAGCAACATGGCAGACAGCACACAGTACAGTAAGCACATAATAAGCTAGATGGCTACAGTACATAGGCTGAGCTGGCACATAGGAGGCCACAGCAACAGGACTTTGGCTGGCCTCCAGAATACAACAAGCACTGACAGACCTACCTAACACAGAGAAAAATTAACCATTCACACACAGGAAATTTACATCTTTGGAATGTTTAATACTGCACAAAATCAAGGTAGACCAATTCTAATAGGTTGAGATATGATGAATATGATAGCAGTATGATGATAGGACAAATGTGCATGACAAAGCAAAAAAGCAAGTGAAGTGAAGTAAGAAAGGAAAGAAACCTACATGGGGTTTTGTCAGGGCTGGGTGGGCATGCATGAGTCAGATTCAGGGTGAGAGCAGGCAGGAGGGAGGATGATGATGGTGAGGAAGGTAGTGATGATGAAGGCTCCTCCTGGGTCATGCAGTCAGGGTTGATCCAGAACGCTCTGGTACTCTGGTTACCTTTCTTACTGCTGCCGCCCTGCTGGTGGCCTGGGGTAGTGTCCCCCTGGCTGCTGTTGCCAGGCAGACGGTCCTTCTGAAGGAGTTTGTCCACCCGCTGGATGATACACTCCAGACTCTTGTCTACATTTACCCACACCTTCTCCTGGGGGCAGGGAATGAAGAACAGGAATGAAAAGAGAAGAACAGGGGAAGAGTGTAGGGGAAGAGAGAGAAGGGTGGAAGAGAGGAGAAGGGAGGAGAGACTAGAACAAAAGCCAATAAAATCTAGTGTTCCAGTCTAGACATCTGATGGACCAACAAACCAAACAAAAACACAAATCCCTCAGTTAACACACTGCTTTCTTCCTTACATACTGGAACTGGATTTAAGTGCTCCTAAACCATGAAGGCTAAACTGGAGTTGACCTGTGAACCCCTGAGCCCTGGTGACCCCTTGCCTTACCCACTCCTCCTCGTGCCAGTCGAAGTGCAGCGAGGACCGGCTGTTGCATCCGCTCCACTTGGCCAGCAGCGTGTCCTGGTCGTTGCGCAGGACTACTTGATCGGTGGCGTCGGCGGAGGGTGACGCCTTGGAGGCGATGTACTCAGGACGTGCCGCGTTCAGCGCCTGGATGGCCGAGGCCAGCAGTTTGCAGTCACACTCCGTCACCAGCTGGCGAGTCTGAAGGGTAAAGGTCATACGAACCACACAGCGGGAATTGAGCCAAGCAAGAGATGCCGTTCTGTATTCTCGTCCGTCCACATGATGACAAATTACACTGGTCAAATAATATAGCACTCTCTTTGGGTTTATGACTGAAGAGTAAATACACAACCCCACAAAGGTCAGTAAAACAGCATAAACATACCTGCTACCAGGCTAGGGGCTCTCCTTCCCCAATAGAACTGCTACCAGGCTAGGGGCTCTCCTTCCCCAATAGACCTGCTACCAGGCTAGGGGCTCTCCTTCCCCAATAGACCTGCTACCAGGCTAGGGGCTCTCCTTCCCCAATAGACCTGCTACCAGGCCAGGGGCTCTCATTCACAAACAGACCTGGTACCAGGTCAGGGGCTCTCCCTCACAAACAGACCTGGTACCAGGCCAGGGGCTCTCCCTCACAAACAGACCTGGTACCAGGCCAGGGGCTCTCCCTCACAGACAGACCTGGTACCAGGCCAGGGGCTCTCCCTCACAAACAAACCTGGTACCAGGCCAGGGGCTCTCCCTCACAAACAAACCTGGTACCAGGCTAGAGGCTCTCCCTCACAAACAGACCTGGTACCAGGCCAGGGGCTCTCCCTCACAAACAGACCTGGTACCAGGCCAGGGGCTCTCCCTCACAAACAGACCTGGTACCAGGCCAGGGGCTCTCCCTCACAAACAGACCTGGTACCAGGCCAGGGGCTCTCCCTCACAAACAAACCTGGTACCAGGCCAGGGGCTCTCCCTCACAAACAAACCTGGTACCAGGCCAGGGGCTCTCCCTCACAAACAAACCTGGTACCAGGCCAGGGGCTCTCCCTCACAAACAAACCTGGTACCAGGCCAGGGGCTCTCCCTCACAAACAAACCTGGTACCAGGCCAGGGGCTCTCCCTCACAAACAAACCTGGTATCAGGCCAGGGGCTCTCCCTCACAAACAAACCTGGTACCAGGCCAGGGGCTCTCCCTCACAAACAAACCTGGTACCAGGCCAGGGGCTCTCCCTCACAAACAAACCTGGTACCAGGCCAGGGGCTCTCCCTCACAAACAAACCTGGTACCAGGCCAGGGGCTCTCCCTCACAAACAAACCTGGTACCAGGCCAGGGGCTCTCCCTCACAAACAAACCTGGTACCAGGCCAGGGGCTCTCCCTCACAAACAAACCTGGTACCAGGCCAGGGGCTCTCCCTCACAAACAAACCTGGTACCAGGCTAGAGGCTCTCCTTCCCCAACAGACCTGGTATCAGGCCAGGGGCTCTCCCTCACAAACAGACCTGGTACCAGGCTGGAGGCTTTCCCTCACCTTATCAGCCAGGATGGCAAGGGTCCTCTCCAGACCGTTGGCAGAGCGGTCCTTGGCAGCGCGGGACAGCCTCTCAGCATAGTAGCTGACCTGGGTCTTCAGGGTGTTGATGTGGGAGATGATCTCCTTGGCCCGGACAATGTCCTGGGGGATGTACACTATAGACTGACAGCTGGACAGGGCACTGCTGCAGGGACAGACAGGGTGGGGTGTTCAGAGAACACAGCATTTACCCTGAATCACAGACATGTAGACACAGAGACAGTAGTCACAGACACGCAGAGACAGTAGTCACAGACACGCAGAGACAGTAGTCACAGACACACAGAGACAGTAGTCACAGACACACAGAGACAGTAGTCACAGACACAGTAGTCACTGACAGACGTAGACACACAGACAGTAGACGTAGACGCAGAGACTAGTCACAGACACGTAGACGCAGCGACAGTAGTCACAGACAGTAGAGGTAGACACAGGCACAGAGACAGTAGTCACAGACAGTAGAGGTAGACACAGGCAGAGACAGTAGAGGTAGACAGGCAGAGACAGTAGACGTAGACGCACAGACAGTAGACGTAGACACAGACACGTAGACGCAGAGACAGTAGTCACAGACAGTAGAGGTAGACACAGGCACAGAGACAGTAGTCACAGACAGTAGTCACAGACAGTAGAGGTAGACACAGGCACAGAGACAGTAGTCACAGACAGTAGAGGTAGACACAGGCACAGAGACAGTAGTCACAGACAGTAGAGGTAGACACAGGCACAGAGACAGTAGTCACAGACAGTAGAGGTAGACACAGGCACAGAGACAGTAGTCACAGACAGTAGAGGTAGACGAAGAGACAGTAGTCACAGACAGTAGAGGTAGACGAAGAGACAGTAGTCAGACACGTAGACGCAGACAGAGACAGTCTTCACAGACACGTAGACACAGACAGTAGACGCAGACAGTAGACACATACAGAGAGACACAGAAGACGCAGACAGCAGACGCAGATGTGTAGACAAAGATGGTAAGAGCACACACAGGAACGTGAGACTGAATGTGCACTGCATTCTGGGAACTGAAGGAGATTGTACTTCCGCAACATTCTCTCACACTGCTTGACAGATTACACACCTGTCTGCATACAATACATATCTGAATAATTCAACTCTGCTAGAACATTCTACTCTGCAGGTCTGGGACTGAGGTGAGCATCCATATCTGCATGCACAAGCCTGTTCCTCACCTGGAACACAGACAACACTATCTAGACATAGAACCACAGATGTTCAGAGTGAGGCAGACTGTTGAAGATGTAGAATGTACAATGCTATTGTTATGGATCTGTCGGTCTCTGTAGTTCTATGCCTCAAACCCCATAGCAAGCGCTCTACTGTAGATCACCCTCTGTCCATATAGAGTAGCTTATGATGGTACTCACAGGCAGCCATTGTGGATTCACACTTACAGTGGTGAAACACAGGTAGGTGACTGAGTGACTTACAGCTAAAACAACAAACTCAGTGACGGCGAACAAACTATTATTTCCGTGCAGAAAGAACCAAACAAACAGTGGGGAGAATAAAATGACTAAAGAACAGAATCAGAGTACATAGGAACTCACCATTCTTCCTCATAAACGCTGATTAGAAAATAAAGATGCAATTGGAAAAAATTAAAAAGCCAGAAAACTGGAAATCATCTTTGAAATATATAATATAATTAAGGGGAAATGCCAAGGCTAAAAGCAGCATAGCATGTAGTGTATAATGAGAAAACAGACAGGAAGTCGGCAGTCAAAATACGGATCATGCAGTAGCACAAGAACAAGGGATAAACAGACGTACATGGATTTGATAAATGAAGCATTTGACAGTATGTTGTGGGGTATCCTTCATTAACCACATACATAATATCATTCTCAGGATGTGATTCTCAACTGTATAATGACGTTAATGTTTAGACAAAAGCAGTGGTTTGTGTTTAATGCAGGTATTCATTCTGCCTAATGGTTAAAACCTGTTAAAAGACCGTAAACATGTTTCGATGTTGTACCATTTTAAAAGGGGATGGGGAGAGATACAAGGGTGTTTCTCTACCAAAAACAGACTTAGGATTCACTTGATTAGAAACTTGTCCGTTAAAAACAAAAGACTTAAAAAGCCAAGTCCAAACACAGCCAGATAGCCTGTCAGTAGGGTTGTTAGCTGAAAAAATGTCATAAGATTAGTGAGCATTGGCAGCAAGAAGGATACATCTAATACAACCAAGGTTCTACCGCAGTTCCACCTGGGTTCCACCACTTTGTGAGGTTCTGTACTCACTGTTTCTTGGCCTCCTCGAACTTGGTGATTTGCTTGCGCAGGCCGCTGTTCTTGAAGCCCTGGTAGTGGGCGGCGGGAGCCCCGATAGTCACCACGTCATACGTGTGGTCTGGGGGGGGAACATAACTATTAAGGCCAAAGTGGAGAGCTGTATGAACATCCAGGGGGGGAACAGGGTATGGGGCTCAGCTCACCAAAGCCAGACTCATCCTGCACCCTCATCCTCTGGACATGAAGGTTGGTGGGTATGAACTCCAGCTTCCTCTCTGCCTTCAGGTTACTGGCCTTGAACGACGGACCTGGAGGAAAGACCAGACAAAAGAGAGGGGTGGAATAGACAGAGTGGGATTCTCATGTTAAACCACAACAAACCACCTTAAACATAGCTATCTGAGGCTGAAATAAGTTTGTGTGTGTGTGTGTGTGTACAGTACTAACCCTTGTAGTTGGTGCGGTGTGGGGGTGAATCAGAATTAGTTGGGTAACATAGATAAGAGGTTTTATTTTCATAATATACTTGTGAGATACTTGTAATTTAGAATGTATATTTTTGGACTATAGTGTTGGCAGTTTGCAGTTAAACTTTCTGTGCTAGGGCTCAGTTACTTGGGCCCCAGAGAGGGGAGAGGTCAGGCTTGTCTTCATATGTGAAAATATCTTTTAAACCATGTGAAGGGATGATTGAGGGGGAACCAATTATCTCTTGGCTCCACAATGTCTGTGTGCTAGTCACTCCCTCCTTTTCTCATTGGGGAGAGGAGGATGGCAGTGTCTGGAACCATTGTATGTCCCCTCTGAGGTTGCCCTTATCTTTCCCTAGTGTATGACCTAAGAGGCTCACTGTCTTCAGTGAGTTTGTCCAGATTTGGGTGTATTTGAGATAAGAGTATATAGAATTGACAATTGATATATGCCACTGGATGAGGTACTATGTTGTACCAAGAACGAGATAAGAACTTCGTTTAGGAGACCAAACTGAACGATCATTTATAGCTAATGCTGTCTGGCTATGGGGATACTCCTCTCTCAAGTAACAATCTTTCTTGGTGAAGTTCCTATTATCTGTGTTTTGTCATGTCGACTAGGGGTGTGGATCTTTGCTATAAAAGATCTGTTGCCATTATGTTGACCACTCTCAACTTTTCATTAGAGATACTGAAATGTTGAAAGTCAAAATGCTATTGCAAAAGATTAATTATTATTAAAGGTGAAGATTAAGCATAACTCTGACTGGTGTGTGATTTGCTCTCTCATCATTTGGTAATACAGGAAATTTCCACAACAGAGGTCAGAGAGAGTCTCCTGATAATCGTGCGTGTGTACAGTACTAACCCTGGTAGTTGGTGAGGTCAGAGAGAGTCTCCTGGTACGCGAGGATGATGGTCTGGTACTGAGTGACTATCTGTCGTCGTAGGTTCTCCCAGCATGGTGACAACTCCCCCAGCTCCTCCAGCTCACAAACCCTGAACACACACACTTCGGCAACTCAGGCATTAAATTATATTTTATTAATGCACACTCAATTAACAAATCCCTGGACATGGTCACAAATGTGCATGTCGGTGTGTGTATATATCTGTGTGTGTGTGTGTGACAATGTGTAGTAGTGTACCTGACAGCGTCCTCCTCCAGCAGTAGTTTGACATACTGTCTGGGGATGTTGAGAGACAACACACTTTCAGCCATCTGTTCTAGCACCCGCAGGTGGTGACCGTCCGTGGTGGGGAAACGGTACATTCTGGACATGGTGCCTCCAAACACTGAGAGACACACACACACGGAAAATGCTCAACATCATCTAACACAATCTCTGTATTATTTATTTTGCTCCACAGTCGAGTAATACATGATAAAAGAGCTGTATATTTTAAGGTCACATTTTGTCTCGGGGGGGATTTAAAGTATAAGAGGAGCATGTGAAAAAGTATTTCCTTCCCAGAGGACAATAAGCCATTCCACTGTATACAGATGTCTGTCCAGACACACACACACACACACACACACACACACACACCTGAGAGTGGTGACTAAGAAAAGCAACAATCTCTCACTGAGCGTACGGGTAATGACATTACTCAGTGAAACCTGCTAACATCCAGCCATGAGGGACGGATCGGATGGATGTCCAATCAAATCATTTAGAGCCGCAGAAATCATTTTTTAGAACAGAATCACATTAGGTGAAATGTTACGGAAGATGATACCGAACTGCATTCGTCTCAGGTGACACATGAATTATTGGCGCCTGCTTACAAAGCTTCTCAGTGGGGAGACAGGCTCTTCTAGTGGGCTTTGGTAGAGGTGGTGCCAGTGGGCTGAGATAATGGGACAGACCCAGCTGTCCCTCCTACCTGATGTCAGCAGGGTGTCTTTGCATAAAGATGCATATTTGGCTCTGACACCCATGGATTCTGTCAGGCTCTCATCCACTGGAAGCACGGTCTGTGGCACACAGGGATAGAAGAGTCACACATGCAGGATGCACACACACGACCCTGGCCCCGGTCTCACAGGTGTCTGACATTTGGTGTCAGCGGTAGGGATCCGGCGAGAGTCTCGGAAGCTCACCCTGCTGTTGATGGTGTCTGGTAACCTGGCAACAGGCAGAGTCCTCTGATCCCTCTTCTCCTCTATCTGCCAGGCAATGATGGTGACGTTCCCCACGTGCTTGTTCTCTGCAGATCTGTTCATCAATAACACACACCAGTAGGGCTGTCAACGGCATCCCCCAGGAACACACAGTCTACAGTCAGCAACGATCAAACAGCAGAAAACTATGACAGACCCAAAACAATCTAGATGAAAAATGTATAGGCTTCATATTTACATTACTATGGAGCCATACATTTAAGCATCCTCGTCTGTTATAAGACAATCATTTGGGTGCTTACATTTGTCCAAATGTACAAGAATATATTATACATGTGTGAATATCCCAACTCCTCCTGAGAGCCCCTCACAGAGTGGGGTCACGGCCAGGGTCAGCCATTGATAACTAAAGAATGAAACAGGATTAGTGAGCGTTGGCAGCAAGCAGGACACACCTGATAACAGCAACCCTGGAACAATTAGGGTTAAGTGCCTTGCGCAAGGGCACACAGATTTTGTTTTACCTTGCAGGCTCAGGTTACTGGCACAGCGCTCCAACCGCTAGGCTACCTGTCACCTTACCAAAGGCATGGCCCATTTTATTTTATTTAACCAGGCAAGTCAGTTAAGAACAAATTCTTATTTTACAATGACGGCCTACCCCGGCGACGCTGGGCCAATTGTGCCTCACCCTATGGGACTCCCAATCACGGCCCATTGTGATAGAGCCTGGATTCGAACCAGGGTGTCTGTAGTTACACCCCTAGCACTGAGATGCAGTGCCTCAGACCACGGCACCACTCGGGAGCAATATGAATATAATTATAATCATAATGACATACGAATCCTGTCTGAATCAATTCCACCTGTCTGTCTCTCCTACCTCAGGGTCAGGTGTAACCCGCGTCTCTCCCCTACCTCAGGGTCAGGTGTAACCCGCGTCTCTCCCCTACCTCAGGGTCAGGTGTAACCCGCGTCTCTCCCCTACCTCAGGGTCAGGTGTAACCCGCGTCTCTCCCCTACCTCAGGGTCAGGTGTAACCCGCGTCTCTCCCCTACCTCAGGGTCAGGTGTAACCCGCGTCTCTCCCTACCTCAGGGTCAGGTGTAACCCGCGTCTCTCCCTACCTCAGGGTCAGGTGTAACCCGCGTCTCTCCCCTACCTCAGGGTCAGGTGTAACCCGCGTCTCTCCCCTACCTCAGGGTCAGGTGTAACCCGCGTCTCTCCCCTACCTCAGGGTCAGGTGTAACCCGCGTCTCTCTCCTACCTCAGGGTCAGGTGTAACCCGCGTCTCTCTCCTACCTCAGGGTCAGGTGTAACCCGCGTCTCTCTCCTACCTCAGGGTCAGGTGT
Source organism: Oncorhynchus keta (assembly GCF_023373465.1). Taxonomy (NCBI): domain Eukaryota; kingdom Metazoa; phylum Chordata; class Actinopteri; order Salmoniformes; family Salmonidae; genus Oncorhynchus; species Oncorhynchus keta. The sequence goes on along the minus strand of NC_068457.1, from coordinate 19,900,576 downwards.
AACCCGCGTCTCTCTCCTACCTCAGGGTCAGGTGTAACCCGCGTCTCTCTCCTACCTCAGGGTCAGGTGTAACCCGCGTCTCTCTCCTACCTCAGGGTCAGGTGTAACCCGCGTCTCTCTCCTACCTCAGGGTCAGGTGTAACCCGCGTCTCTCTCCTACCTCAGGGTCAGGTGTAACCCGCGTCTCTCTCCTACCTCAGGGTCAGGTGTAACCCGCGTCTCTCTCCTACCTCAGGGTCAGGTGTAACCCGCGTCTCTCTCCTACCTCAGGGTCAGGTGTAACCCGTGTCTCTCCCTACCTCAGGGTCAGGTGTAACCCGCGTCTCTCTCCTACCTCAGGGTCAGGTGTAACCCGTCTCTCTCCTACCTCAGGGTCAGGTGTAACCCGCGTCTCTCCTACCTCAGGGTCAGGTGTAACCCGCGTCTCTCCCCTACCTCAGGGTCAGGTGTAACCCGCGTCTCTCTCCTACCTCAGGGTCAGGTGTAACCCGCGTCTCTCCCCTACCTCAGGGTCAGGTGTAACCCGCGTCTCTCCCTACCTCAGGGTCAGGTGTAACCCGCGTCTCTCCCTACCTCAGGGTCAGGTGTAACCCGCGTCTCTCTCCTACCTCAGGGTCAGGTGTAACCCGCGTCTCTCCCTACCTCAGGGTCAGGTGTAACCCGCGTCTCTCTCCTACCTCAGGGTCAGGTGTAACCCGCGTCTCTCTCCTACCTCAGGGTCAGGTGTAACCCGCGTCTCTCTCCTACCTCAGGGTCAGGTGTAACCCGCGTCTCTCTCCTACCTCAGGGTCAGGTGTAACCCGCGTCTCTCTCAGGGTCAGGTACCTCAGGGTCAGGTGTAACCCGCGTCTCTCTCCTACCTCAGGGTCAGGTGTAACCCGCGTCTCTCTCCTACCTCAGGGTCAGGTGTAACCCGCGTCTCTCTCCTACCTCAGGGTCAGGTGTAACCCGCGTCTCTCTCCTACCTCAGGGTCAGGTGTAACCCGCGTCTCTCTCCTACCTCAGGGTCAGGTGTAACCCGCGTCTCTCTCCTACCTCAGGGTCAGGTGTAACCCGCGTCTCTCTCCTACCTCAGGGTCAGGTGTAACCCGCGTCTCTCTCCTACCTCAGGGTCAGGTGTAACCCGCGTCTCTCTCCTACCTCAGGGTCAGGTGTAACCCGCGTCTCTCTCCTACCTCAGGGTCAGGTGTAACCCGCGTCTCTCTCCTACCTCAGGGTCAGGTGTAACCCGCGTCTCTCTCCTACCTCAGGGTCAGGTGTAACCCGCGTCTCTCTCCTACCTCAGGGTCAGGTGTAACCCGCGTCTCTCTCCTACCTCAGGGTCAGGTGTAACCCGCGTCTCTCTCCTACCTCAGGGTCAGGTGTAACCCGCGTCTCTCTCCTACCTCAGGGTCAGGTGTAACCCGCGTCTCTCTCCTACCTCAGGGTCAGGTGTAACCCGCGTCTCTCTCCTACCTCAGGGTCAGGTGTAACCCGTGTCTCTCCTACCTCAGGGTCAGGTGTAACCCGTCTCTCTCCTACCTCAGGGTCAGGTGTAACCCGCGTCTCTCTCCTACCTCAGGGTCAGGTGTAACCCGCGTCTCTCTCCTACCTCAGGGTCAGGTGTAACCCGCGTCTCTCCTACCTCAGGGTCAGGTGTAACCTGTGTCTCTCCTACCTCAGGGTCAGGTGTAACCCGGTGTCTCTCCTACCTCAGGGTCAGGTGTAACCCGCGTCTCTCTCCTACCTCAGGGTCAGGTGTAACCCGCGTCTCTCCTACCTCAGGGTCAGGTGTAACCTGTGTCTCTCCTACCTCAGGGTCAGGTGTAACCGGTGTCTCTCCTACCTCAGGGTCAGGTGTAACCTGTGGTTCTTCTCCTACCTCAGGGTCAGGTGTAACCCGCTGTCTCTCTCCTACCTCAGGGTCAGGTGTAACCCGCGTCTCTCTCCTACCTCAGGGTCAGGTGTAACCCGGATACAGACATCCTAAGGGTCAGGTGTACACCCCAAGGTGGCTGGTACCTCAGGGTCAGGTGTAACCCGGGACTGATCTCTACCTCAGGGTCTGATGGGACCAGGACATATCCTACCTCAGGGTCAGGTTTAATGTCATCTTATCTCCTACCTCAGGGTGCCCTGTAACCCGGTCTCTCTCCTACCTCAGGGTCAGGTGTAACCTGCGTCTGCTGGTCCTACCTCAGGGTCAGGTGTAACCCGGCTATCTCTACCTCAGGGTCAGGGTTACCCGGTGCCCTCTCCTACCTCAGGGTCAGGTGAAGCTCTCTTCCTACCTCAGGGTCTAAACTGTACACATACAGAAAGATATTCTTAACCTCTAAAATCATGTTTTATTGTCACATACCTCAGGGTCAGGTGTAACCCGTGTTGTCTCCTACCTCAGGGTCAGGTGTAACCCAGCGTCTCTCTCCTACCTCAGGGTCAGGTGTAACCAGCGGTCAGAGGGACTCCACCTCAGGGTCAGGTGTAACCCGCGTCTCTCTCCTACCTCAGGGTCAGGTGTAACCCGCGTCTCTCTCCTACCTCAGGGTCAGGTGTAGGGTCTCTCTCCTACCTCAGGGCAGGTGTAACCCAGAGGTCTCTCTCCTACCTCAGGGTCAGGTGTAACCCGCAGAGGGACGACTCCTACCTCAGGGTCAGGTGTAACCCCGGGGGCTCTCTCCTACCTCAGGGTCAGGTGTAACCCGCGTCTCTCCCTACCTCAGGGTCAGGTGTAACCCGCGTCTCTCTCCTACCTCAGGGTCAGGTGTAACCCGCGTAGTGGGCTACCTCAGGGTCAGGTGTAACCAGAGGGACTCTCTCCTACCTCAGGGTCAGGTGTAACCAGAGCGTCTCTCTCCTACCTCAGGGTCAGGTGTAACCCGCGTCTCTCTCCTACCTCAGGGCAGGTGGCAACCCGCGTCTCTCTCCTACCTCAGGGTCAGGTGTAACCCAGGGTCTCTCTCCTACCTCAGGGTCAGGTGTAACCCGGTCTCTCCCTACCTCAGGGTCAGGTGTAACCCACGGGACTCTCCCCCAGGGTCAGGTGTAACCCGCGCTCTCCCTACCTCAGGGTCAGGTGTAGGTGTCAGGGTCAGGTGTAACCCGCGGCTCTCTCCTACCTCAGGGTCAGGTGGGACCCGCGTCTCTCTCCTACCTCAGGGTCAGGTGTAACCCGCGTCTCCCTACCTCAGGGTCAGGTGTAACCCAGAGGGACTCTCCTACCTCAGGGTCAGGTGTAACCCGCGTCTCTCCTACCTCAGGGTCAGGTGTAACCCGCGTCCCCTACCACAGGGTCAGGTGTAACCCCAGTGTCTCTCCTACCTCAGGGTCAGGTGTAACTGGGACTCTCCTACCTCAGGGTCAGGTGTAACCCGTGTCTCTCCTACCTCAGGGTCAGGTGTAACCCGTGTCTCTCCTACCTCAGGGTCAGGTGTAACCCGCGTCTCTCTCCTACCTCAGGGTCAGGTGTAACCCAGAGCGTCTCTCTCCTACCTCAGGGTCAGGTGTAACCCGCGTCTCTCTCCTACCTCAGGGTCAGGTGTAACCCCGCGTCTCTCCTACCTCAGGGCAGGTGTAACCCGCGTCTCTCCTACCTCAGGGTCAGATGTAACCCGTGTCTCTCCTACCTCAGGGTCAGGTGTAACCGGTGTCTCTCCTACCCCAGGGTCAGGTGGGACGACCCCCAGGGGCACTCCTACCCAGGGTCAGGTGTAACCCGCGTCTCTCTCCTACCTCAGGGGGCAGGTGTAACCCGCGTCTCTCCTACCTCAGGGTCAGGTGTAGACCCGCGTCTCTCTCCTACCTCAGGGTCAGGTGTAACCCGCGTCTCTCCTACCTCAGGGTCAGGTGTAACCTGTGTCTCTCCTACCTCAGGGTCAGGTGTAACCGGTGTCTCTCCTACCTCAGGGTCAGGTGTAACCTGTGGTTCTTCTCCTGCAGCAACTCCTTCACAGGAAACAGAGCTGAGCCTAATAAATACATCTAGGTCAGGAGAAAGAGAGAAAGCGAGGGAGAGAGAACGAGGGAGGGAGTGAGCGAGAGAGAAAGGATACAGACATCTAAGAAAACAACACTCCCAAGGTGGCTGGTGAGGGAAGGGAGGTGATGAAAGGAATGGGACTGATCTAGTAGTTTATTATCTGATGGGAGCAGGACATATTACTTGGTGTTTTAATGTCATCTTATCTAATATTCTACTCACCGTGCCCTGAGAGCGGTCCTTGACGTCGTACACAGACAGCTTGACCTGCGTCTGCTGGTTGATCAGAGAGTCCTGGAAGAAGGCTATGCTGCTCAGGAATATAGGGTTATTGGTGCCCTGTAGGGGGAAGCAATCAATCAATGAAGCTCTCATTGTTGCTTCATCTAAACTGTACACATACAGAAAGATATTAGTTAACAACATTCTAAAATCATGTTTTATTGTCACATACACCAGATAGGTGCAGTAGATTGTGTTGTTTTACAGGACGCAGAGGGACGACGGCAGTAGGGGGCAGAGGGACGACGGCAGTAGGGGGCAGAGGGACGACGGCAGTAGGTGGCAGAGGGACGACGGCAGTAGGGGGCAGAGGGACGACGGCAGTAGGGGGCAGAGGCACGGGACGGCAGTAGGGGGCAGAGGGGACGACGGCCCCAGGGGCAGAGGGACGACGGCAGTAGGGGGCAGAGGGACGACGGCAGTAGGTGGCAGAGGGACGACGGCAGTAGGGGGCAGAGGGACGACGGCAGTAGGGGGCAGAGGGACGACGGCAGTAGGGGGCAGAGGGGCGACGGCCCCAGGGGGCAGAGGGCGACGGCAGTAGGGGGCAGAGGGGCGACGGCAGTAGGGGGCAGAGGGACGACGGCAGTAGGGGGCAGAGGGGCGACGGCGGTAGGGGGCAGAGGGGCGACGGCAGTAAGGGGGCACAGGGGGGCGACGGCAGTAGGGGGCAGAGGGACGACGGTAGTAGGGGGCAGAGGGACGAAGGCCCCAGGGACGACGGCAGTAGAGGGCAGAGGGACGACGGCAGTAGTGGGCAGAGGGACGACGGCAGTAGGGGGCAGAGGGACGACGGCAGTAGGGGGCAGAGGGACGACGGCAGTAGGGGGCAGAGGGACGACGGCAGTAGGGGGCAGAGGGACGACGGCAGTAGGGGGCACAGGGACGACGGCAGTAGGGGGCACAGGGACGACGGCAGTAGGGGGCAGAGGGACGACGGCCCCAGGGGGCAGAGGGACGACGGCAGTAGGGGGCAGAGGGACGACGGCCCCAGGGGGCACAGGGACGACGGCCCCAGGGGGCACAGGGACGACGGCCCCAGGGGGCACTGGGACGACGGCCCCAGGGGGCACTGGGACGACGGCCCCAGGGGGCACTGGGACGACGGCAGTAGGGGGCACAGGGACGACGGCAGTAGGGGGCAGAGGGGCGACGGCAGTAGGGGGCAGAGGGGCGACGGCAGTAGGGGGCAGAGGGGCGACGGCAGTAGGGGGCAGAGGGGCGACGGCAGTAGGGGGCAGAGGGACGACGGCAGTAGGGGGCAGAGGGGCGACGGCAGTAGGGGGCAGAGGGGCGACGGCAGTAGGGGGCAGAGGGGCGACGGCAGTAGGGGGCAGAGGGCGACGGCAGTAGGGGGCAGAGGGGCGACGGCAGTAGGGGGCAGAGGGGCGACGGCAGTAGGGGGCAGAGGGGCGACGGCAGTAGGGGGCAGAGGGACGACGGCAGTAGGGGGCACAGGGACGACGGCAGTAGGGGGCACAGGGACGATGGCAGTAGGGGGCACAGGGACGACGGCAGTAGGATGATGGTCTGTCTCACCTCGATGATCTCAGTCTGGGTGTGTTTTGTCCAGAAGGCCTGGGGAGGGGTGGTGCAGCTCACTGCCACAAAGCTGTTGGGTTTCCGCTCCAGAGCTGGGGTCACCAACTCATTACAGGCTGGAGAGGGAGGGACACAGCACGTTGGAACGCATGGAACAAGAAATGAAAGACATTTCCTTTAGAAGTTAATTTACTGTACTCACCCACACTGAACTCTAGAACAGGCTCATCTGGATCCTGGCTGTTCCCTACAAAACAGCAAAGTAGCATTAAAAGTCATTTTCCACTAATTCAGTTGTCAGAAATGAGAGGACAACAGTGATAAAAACATGTTGGTGTACCTTGATATACAGACTGGATCAACAGGATGTGTACAAGGCAGGAAGTCATTCCTTCCTCATATTGTTTGTTTCCTTGATATAGTGTGTGTCCAACACACAACCCTTTCCCATTCTCACCTGCGAGTGCTAGGCCGATCATCTCAGAGGAGAGGTCAAAGGTGTTGGCCCGGTACACTGACCAGGGTCTCTGGTGGCGGGGGCTACGCTCTCTAGCCTCCGACATCCTGATCCTGCTGGCCTTCTCCAGGGGTGAGGAGAGGCACACACCCTTGGTGAGAACACACACCCTTATACTGAGCCACTCCACGACCCTGCCTGGGCCTTCCTCTACGAGCTGAGAGAAGGAGGGAGAGATGGGGAGAAAGAGAGACAATGATAAACATAAGGGACCACACCAACTATACGTCCAGTCACATCTCCACTCTGACCATTGTTTCTCTCTCTCTTTTCCCTCCCCTTCATCTTCTCCGCTCACGTTTCGCTTTTGGTGCAGGAGCACTGCAGGCTGTGGAGGTGGCTGGACTCCCAGAGGAGAGGCTAGTCCACATAGAGAGAGAGAGGGATGGATGGAAATATATATAGAGAGAGACAGGGATGGAGGGGCATCGACAGAGAGAGCAGCACGTGTCTGTGAACATGCAGTTAGACGTCATTACTCTGCTTCAGCAGCATCCCGAGGGCACTGCATCCATCTCTCTGCTGCACAATCTGCTCTCAACCGCATCTGACAAATTAGATTATTTGTGTGTGTGAGAGAGAGTGTGTGCGCGCACGCGTCCGTCAATATGTGTACTCAAGTTTGTCTAGCAAGGCTTTTGTCCATGGAGTCCTACATTCATAGATTTCAGAGTTTTGATACAGTGGATGCATGGTCTGTGTTTGGGCACAAACTGTACAACATGAAGTAAACACAGACTGTCCTTTAGCCTGCCAGCAGACAGGAACCAGCTCTGAATACGACAATGTTATTCGTCCTGTTTACACAATGGTCTCCCGTCATTTCAAAACTGTTGCTTACAAATTCAAGGGGCACTTTATCACATTAATTCAGAGAGAAGCTGCGATAGAGTAGGTGTCAAATTGCACATATTTCAACCCTCGAGTCATCAGTTAATTGATAGCATTATAGTTATAAAACGGATCATCTTAAATAATGGCGGCATACAGTGCCCTCAGAAAGTATTCAGACCCCTCGACTTCTCCCACATTGTTACGCAACAGCCTTATTCTAAAATGTATACAATATTTTAGTCCCCTCATCAATCTACACACAATACCCCATAATGAAAAAGTGAAAAGGTTTTGATTTTTCTAAAATATATATATTTGGAAAAAAAGGCACACCTAAGGTCCCACAGTTGACCGTGCATGTCAGAGCAAAAACCAAGCCAAGAGGTTTAAGAAATTGTCCATAGAGCTCAGAGACAGGATTGTGTCGAAGCACAGATCTGGGGGAAGAGTACCAAAACATTTCTGCTCCATTGAAGGTCCTCAACAACACAGTGGCCTCCATCATTCTTAAATGGAAGAAGTTTGGAACCACCAAGACTCTTCCTAGAGCAGGCCGCCGGGCCAAACTGAGCAATCGGGGGAGAATGGCCTTGTTCAGGGAGGTGACAAAGAACCCTATTTGTCACTCTTACAGTTACTCTGTGGAGATGGGAGAACCTTCCAGAAGGACAACCATCTCTGCAGCACTCCTCCTAATCAGGCCTTTATGGTAGAGTGGCCAGACGGAAGACAATCCTCAGTAAAAAATGAACATGACCTCCTGCTTGGAGTTTGCCAAAGGGCACCTAAAGGACTCTCAGACCATGAGAAACAAGATTCTCCGTTTTGATGAAATTGATTGAACTCTTTGGCCTGAAAGCTAAGCATCACGCCTGGAGGAAACCTGGCACCATCCCTACAGTGAAGCATGGTGGTGCTGCATCATGCTGTGGGGATGTTCTTCAGCGGCAGGGACTGGGAGACTAGTCAGGATAGAGGGAAAGATGAACGGAGCAAAGTAACAGATATCCTTGATGAAAACCTGCTCCAGAGAGTTCAGGACCTCAGACTGGGGCGAAGGTTCACCTTCCAGCAGGATCATGACCCTAAGCACAGTTAAGACAACGCAGGAGTGGCTTCGAGACAAGTCTCTGAATGTCCTTGAGTGGCCCAGCCAGAGCCCGGACTTGAAACCGATCGAACATCTCTGGAAAGACCTGAGAATAGCTGTGCAGTGAATGCACTGTATGGCATCAACTGAAGGGTCTGAATGGGCATAAATGGAGCAACAGGTGCCCTTCACAGAAAATAACAATGAGTGGTGGCAGATGTTTTTCCTCAATGTTGAACTGACACTTTCATATCAGTGGTGCCTATTCCAAATACAAAGCGCATTTCTGCTCTCACTCCTCATAAAACCATCCAATGTCCCTCCCACTCCTCATCCTCCCCTCCCACCCACACCCCTCAGGGGACAGCCCTGAGGACTCTGACATGATGACTGTCCCCAAGTTCATCCAGGGAAGGCCCTCAGCCATTGGCCAGTTAGCCCAGGAACCAGGCCTCTCCTCAAACAGGAACAATTAGCCCATTTACACTGAGGCTGGAGGCTGTGGGTAATAGACCAGCCCTGTTCTACTTAACAGCTTCAATAGAGATCCACACCCTATTTCTGTCACTGCTAACAGCTGGAGTATAGTAGCTAGCAACAGCCCACAGCACCAGGGCTAGAACACCTCAGAGAGACTAGGTCAGGCAAGGAGGAAAAGGTCAGAACTGCTTGCTTTCACATACGTCTATTGACAATACCCAGCATAGTCAAGATGATCAACACTGCCTGGATGTACCGTATAAACAAAACCACTTATCAAGGTTCCGTTGAACGCTTTGTTCCTCTGTGATACCACAGGTCCACTGCTGGGTTAAATGACAAGTGTTGGGCTGATATGTAGGGCATCCTTTATGCAGAGAGCCTTTCTGGCGTTCATGTGGACTTTCCCAGAGATTCAGCTGTGGCGAGATAATACAAACAGCAGGATGTTTTTCTAGGGATTCTGATGGAACCACTCCATCTACCCCTGACTGTCTCCATGGTAACAACAGTGCACTCTTCAAAGTATCACTCTGGGACTTGCTCAATGAAACACACAAACCAGGTTTCCTAAAGAAAAAGGTTTGCTTATTTAGTTGGACTGTAAGGACTGGCTGGACTGGAAGGCACATTACTGTGTGTTATGATGATGATGAGTAGGAGCAGAAGGATGAGGACATCCTGCTAGCTTAATGATGTCTGCTCTGATCAAGTAGGTAAACTTCCCCTGCAGGCCAGTGTTTCTCCTAGGTTACATCAAGGACATCCTGCTAGCTTAATGATGTCTGCTCTGATCAAGTAGGTAAACTTCCCCTGCAGGTCAGTGTTTCTCCTAGGTTACATCAAAAGAAAGGAAGGGAACTAAATACCCAGACTGCATAGCCTCAAATATTTTGGTCTATGTTTAGGCAGGGGTGTGCAACAGAGCTAGGGGAGGGGTTGGGCGTCCCGCCTATGCATTCATAGGGGAAACCTTGTCATAGAGCCACACATCAGAGTGCCGTCAGTTGGGCATCATTCCACAGAGGCTGGGCTGGGGGCTTTCCTGGCAGGAGTACAAGGTGCTGGAGGCCTGTCTTGTCTAATCAGGCAGAAATGCTGGAGGAGAGCCCATCGATAGCTAGCGGATGCTGCTGGTGGTGAAAAGCTCAGCAGATACAGGTCTGGTTAGCACACTCATCACAGATCCTCTTCTGCCCTGCCAGAGCACATGTGGCTCTGGTCAAATAAAGTGCACTATATAGGCAATAGGGTGCACTTCAGGGAATGAATCCAAATGTCTTGTATGTGCTCTCTGTACAATGGATCAACATAGATTGAATTCATGGTCAGGTTCTTTGGCTACTATCTACAACTGTTCTGTAATTGCCTGGGAATATGGGCCACATTTGTGTGTAGCAGACAGTGGTAGGCCTGATCACCTACAACAATGGTGCCAGGATTGTGAACTACAGGAAAGGGAGGGCCAAGCACACCCCCATCCACAGGGCTGTAATGGAGTGGGTTGAGAGTCAAGCTCCTCTGTGTCCACATCACTAAGGAAGTAACATGGTCCTCACACACTAACACAGTCAAGAATGCTCGACAACACCTCTTCCCCCTCAGGAGGCTGAAAAGATTTGACATGGGCCCTCAGATCCTCAAAAGGTTCTACAGCTGCACCATTGAGAGCATCTTGACTGGCTGCATCACCGTTTATGGAAACTGCTAGGCATCCGACCATATGGTGCTACAGAGGGTAGTACATACGGCCCAGTACATCACTGGGGCCAAGCTTCCTGCCATCCAGGGCCTCTATACCAGACTGTGTAAGAGGAAGACCCTAAAAATGGTCAAAGACTCCAGCCACCCTAGTCATAGACTGCTCCTTCTGCTACCGCATGACAAGCAGTATCGATGCACCAAGTTTGGAACCAACAGGACCCTACAGCTTCTACCCCCAAGCCAGAAGACTACGAAATAGTCCAGATAGCTATTTACATTTACATCATTTAGCAGACGCTCTTATCCAGAGCGACTTACAAATTGGTGCATTCACCTTATGACATCCAGTGGAACAGCCACTTTACAATAGTGCATCTAAATATTTTAAGGGGGGGGGAGAGGGATTACTTTATCCTATTCTAGGTATTCCTTAAAGAGGTGGGGTTTCAGGTGTCTCCGGAAGGTGGTGATTGACTCCGCTGTCCTGGCGTCGTGAGGGAGTTTGTTCCACCATTGGGGGGCCAATATTGTATTTGGTTAACTATCTGCACTGGCCCCCCTGCACAAAATCTTTTGATGCATCATAAGCTTCTGCTACCGTTTATTATCTATACTGTTGCCTAGTCACTTTACCCCTACCTATATGTACATATCTACCAAAATTACATCGGACCCCTGCACATGGACTCGGGACTGGTACCCTGTGTATATAGCTATGTTATTCTTAATCATTGTGTATTCCTTGTTTTACACATTTTTTCAATGTTTTTTTCTCTCTGCGTTGTTGGGAAGGGCCTGTAAGTAAGCATTGCACTGCTAGTCTACACCTGTTGTTTATGAAGCATGTGACAAATAACATTTGATTTATAGCGCCGGGGTGAAGAGACCCTGATGATTAGTAACTCACATGAACTGGGACACGTGCTTTTGGAGCTTCCACGGCTAGGTTAACAAATCCTTGCTGGGTTTCTGACGTAGTTTCTCACACCCAGTAACGACTGGAGATTACCGCACAGACTGGGCAGGGACCAGACTCGGTTTAAAACAGTTTCTAGGTTTGCGAATACGGGTTTGATGAACTCTCAGTGTCTTTGTGTAACCCTGGTCACCTGGTACTGTAGGTTAACCAGATACGAGTAAACAGAGACATTGACACTTGTGACATTGTCCTCACCAGAGAAGCTAAGGACTTACAATGCGATGCATATGTTCTACCTGATTTAACTTAAGGGGGGAGTGACATCAACGGCGACAGCTAGTCTTACTGGCGTCCCGATCTGACTGGCAGGGTTTAGTGGATTTCACTTCTGCTGTTATGTTAAGTCTAATGCTGTACGCAACTGGAGAGCTCTCTATGAAGAAACCGGGTGAGTGAGTGAGCGCGTTTTGACTTTGAGGACCCTGTGAGGCGTCCACGGTACTGCCTGAAATCAGATTTCTCCCTTCTCTCCCTGTTTACTCCCTCTCCTTCCCAGCAGACTACACTCCTGCTAATTCCACCGTTAATGAGTCTAATTCAGCCGTGTGACTCAGTGACTCCAACAGGATTACCAGCCAAGCGACAAGATCATTCTTTAATTTGTCTTGAATCTAAAAACCTCAGCTTGCCTTGGTTGTGAAAGCACCCCAAGGCTCAGAGTTTCTTCCCACTCTGTGCTGGTTTCAGGAACCTCCCTCCAGAACTCCCCTGAGTGGGATTGACACTATCACACGGAGGGGTCTTGTCCAACCACACCTGGAAATGAGGATGTGTTTGTATCAAGGTTCTCTGCTCTCAGTCTCAGACAGTCTCCAAGCCTGAGAAGGGCAGTGTGGAGGAGAGCTCAGTCCTGTTGCCCTTAAAAGGCTAAAAACGGTTTCTGTGTTGACTGACTGCCAAGGTTCTGACTGTCCAGGCCAGGCCAGGCATCACACACACACACACACACACACACACACACACACACACACACACACACACACACACACACACACACACAGAGTTTCCTCAGATCTGGACTTCCCATCTCTCCCTTATCAAACACACCTATACAGAAGGCAGGATAACAGCTCTCCCTTCATGTCACTAGTTACCATCTTACTTTCGTCCTCCTGCCCTCCCAGCATTTTTATAGCCCCGGCCTTGTCTAAACAGACTTCAACTCTGCACCACACCAGTATCTGTGTCATAATGAATATGGAGAAGGTAAACACTGCTGGAGAGCAAACAGAGTACATTCATAAAATAAAATAAAATCTCTTGACACTAACAGTGCTTATTTTATCTGTCTAAATGAGGTGCTGTGAGTAAGCCCTGTATCAGGGTCAAATAGCACTGGATTCATCATAGACTCAATAAAGACTATTAAATTCTATCAAAATAATATCTCCAAAATCTTAGACTTCCCTGCCATTTTCATTCAGCATTGTTGTAATTGTCATTATTACAAATATATATATAAAAATAGGCAGATTAAACTGGTATCGGCGTTGAAAAATCATAGTCGGTCGACCTCTACTCCAGACTAGACTGGCTGCCTAGTTCCTACAGTAGTGAGAGCAGCCCTCCAGACAAGCTGCCTAGTTCCTACAGTGGTGAGAGCAGCCCTCCAGACAAGCTGCCTAGTTCCTACAGTGGTGAGAGCAGCCCTCCAGACAAGCTGCCTAGTTCCTACAGTGGTGAGAGCAGCCCTCCAGACAAGCTGCCTAGTTCCTACAGTGGTGAGAGCAGCCCTCCAGACAAGCTGCCTAGTTCCTACAGTGGTGAGAGCAGCCCTCCAGACAAGCTGCCTAGTTCCTACAGTAGTGAGAGCAGCCCCCCAGACAAGCTGCCTAGTTCCTACAGTAGTGAGAGCAGCCCCCCAGACAAGCTGCCTAGTTCCTACAGTAGTGAGAGTGGCCCTCCAGACAAGCTGCCTAGTTCCTACAGTGGTGAGAGCAGCCCCCAGACAAGCTGCCTAGTTCCTACAGTGGTGAGAGCAGCCCCCCAGACAAGCTGCCTAGTTCCTACAGTAGTGAGAGCAGCCCCCCAGACAAGCTGCCTAGTTCCTACAGTAGTGAGAGCAGCCCCCCAGACAAGCTGCCTAGTTCCTACAGTAGTGAGAGCAGCCCCCCAGACAAGCTGCCTAGTTCCTACAGTAGTGAGAGCAGCCCCCCAGACAAGCTGCCTAGTTCCTACAGTAGTGAGAGCAGCCCCCCAGACAAGCTGCCTAGTTCCTACAGTAGTGAGAGCAGCCCCCCAGATAAGCTGCCTAGTTTATACAGTAGTGAGAGCAGCCCTCCAGACAAGCTGCCTAGTTCCTACAGTAGTGAGAGCAGCCCTCCAGACAAGCTGCCTAGTTCCTACAGTAGTGAGAGCAGCCCTCCAGACAAGCTGCCTAGTTCCTACAGTAGTGAGAGCAGCCCTCCAGACAAGCTGCCTAGTTCCTACAGTAGTGAGAGCAGCCCTCCAGACACGCTGCCTAGTTCCTACAGTAGTGAGAGCAGCCCTCCAGACACGCTGCCTAGTTCCTACAGTAGTGAGAGCAGCCCTCCAGACACGCTGCCTAGTTCCTACAGTAGTGAGAGCAGCCCTCCAGACAAGCTGCCTAGTTCCTACAGTAGTGAGAGCAGCCCTCCAGACAAGCTGCCTAGTTCCTACAGTAGTGAGAGCAGCCCTCCAGACACGCTGCCTAGTTCCTACAGTAGTGAGAGCAGCCCTCCAGACAAGCTGCCTAGTTTCTACAGTAGTGAGAGCAGCCCTCCAGACAAGCTGCCTAGTTTATACAGTAGGCTCTGTCTGCCTTACTTACAAATCAAGGCCTTGTTCATGTCAGGGAGAGGGAGGAACTGACGTGAGGGGACTGTTCAACAGCTCAGGGTGTACCTGCCCCTCCCATCTCTCTCGCTCTAGTCAACAGCCTTCTCTCAGGGTCATGTTAGGATGCCACATCCCAACAGCATCCTCATATACACCATAACAAAGTGCCTGAGACGTGTGCAGGTGTACTTACTGCCAGTGGGGAAGTCAGAGAGTGGCAGGTAGCCTTGTGGTTAAGAGCGTTGGGCCAGTAACTGAAAGGTTGCAAATTCAAGTCCCTGAGCCAGGCAAAGTGGAAAAATGTACTGTTCTGCCCTCGAACAAGGCAGTTAAACAACAACTGCTCCACGGGCAACCCGATTAAGTCTCTCTATACGATTTGTATTTCATATATCTTTGACTATTGGATGTTCTTATAGGGACTTTAGTATTGCCAGTGTAACAGTATAGCTTCCGTCCCTCTCCCCACCCCTACCTGGGCTCGAACCAGGAACACATTGACAACAGCCACCCTCGAAGCAGCGTTACCCATCGCCAAGGGGAACAACCACTCCATGTCTCAGAGCGAGTGACGCTTGAAACACTATTAGCGCGCCCCCGCACTAACTCGAAAGTGCTGTTTGGATGAATGCTTACGAGCCTGCTGTTGCCTACCGTCACTCAGTCAGACTGCTCTATCAAATCATAGACTTAATTATAACATAATAACACACAGAAATACAAGCCTTAGGTCATTAATATGGTCGAATCAGGAAACTATCATCTAAAAAACATGACGTTTATTCTTTCAGTGAAATACAGAACCGTTCCGTATTTTATCTAACGGATGGCATCCATAAGTCCAAATATTCCTGTTAACATTTAAGGTTGTGCAATGTTATGTCATAATTCTTGCAAATTAGGCAGCCCAAACTGTTGCATATACACTGACTGTGTGCAATGAACGCAACAGAAGTGACAATGTCACCTGGTTAATATTGCCTGCTAACCTGGATTTCTTTTAGCTAAATATGCAGATTTAAAAATACATACTTCTGTGTATTGATTTTAAGAAAGGCATTGATGTTAATGGTTAGGTACAGATTGTGCTTTTTTTTATTTATTATTTTTTTACCTTTATTTAACTAGGCAAGTCAGTTAAGAACAAATTCTTATTTTCAATGACGGCCTCGGAACAGTGGGTCAACTGCCTGTTCAAGGGCAGAACTACAGATTTGTACCTTGTCAACTTGGGGATTTGAAGTTGCAACCTTCCGGTTACTAGTCCAACGCTCTAACCACTAGGCTACCCTGCCGCCCCAATGCGCTGGTCAAATCCCCCGTTTGGCGAAGTTGGCTGTCTTTGTTCGGAATAAATAGTCTTCAGAGTTCGCAACAAGCCAGGTTAGCAGGCAATACTAACTAAATATGCAGGTTTAAAAATATATACTTGTGTATTGATTTTAAGAAAGGCATTGATGTTTATGGTTAGGTACACATTGGAGCAAGACAGTCCTTTTTTTGCGAAAATGCACAGCATATGCAACGCAGGACACGCTAGATAAACTAGTAATATTTGTATTTTATTTTACTAGGCAAGTCAGTTAAGAACAAATTCTTATTTCCAATGACAGCCTAGTGGCTGTTCAGGGGCAGATTTGTACCTTGTCAGCTCGGGGGTATGAACTTGCAACCTTCCGGTTACTAGTCCAATGCTCTAACCACTAGGCTACCCTGCCACCCCAATATCGTCAACCATGTGTAGTTAACTAGTGATTATGATTTATTGATTGTTTTCTTAAAAGATAAGTTTAATGCTAGCTAGCAACTTACCTTGGCTTCTTACTGCATTCGCGCAACAGGCAGTCTCCTCGTGGAGTGCAATGTAATGTCCCTGAACAAGGCAGTTAACCCACCGTTCCTAGGCAGTCATTGAAAATAAGAATGTGTTCTTAACTGACTTGCCTAGTGAAATAAAGTTTAAATAAAGGTGGTAAATAAAATATATTTTCTTAAATTGGCCAAATCGGTGTCCAAAAATACCGATCTCCAATTGTTCTGAAAACTTGAAATCGGCCATTCCGATTAAATCGATCGACCTTCAGCTCTAACCAACATCTCCAATCTCATCGATTGGATTCCAGGTTAGCCGACTCTCAAAAACTTAAGAGCGTTGAAGTGCGAGGCTCAACTTCTCCACTGTTTTGGGTCCCCTGGCTACCACACTGTTCACAGCGTGAAGCAAACCTGTGCACATTTGAAGATACAGTGTGTGACTGTGTGATAAGTGTTACATCTCACTCATCTCAATATCTCCGGTTCTGCTTCTGGCAACGTCATTTCGCTGAGTCTACTTTAAGGAAGAAACACATCCCCAATTTAACTGACAGTCTAAAAATGTCTTCAGATCACTGATCATTAGTCACATTATTGAATGTTGGCATTGACCAGTGTTCTTCAAGCCTGGTCGTGGGGACCCCGTGAGTGTAGGCATTTGTTACTGTTCAGCGCCAACCCATCCGAATCAACCCAATGTTGGCGTAGCCGAGAAGCTAGGCCCATAATCTCACCAGTGGGAGTTAGACAAACACTGAACACTGCAACGAAGACTAGATAAGCAGCAAGGAGCCACTTTCCTATTTAATCAATAGATAAACCCACACTATGATAAATGCATGTTTCTGCCATTAGATTCCTCCTTCATAGGCAGTCTGAAGAGGACTCACTCATTACAGCCGACGAGGGTGGCTGTTTAGAACAGCATGCAGAGGACTCTGGGTATTATTTATTCCCTGTCAACGGCCCATCTGAGCGCACCCAGCCAAAACCACCATAGGGGGTTAGAGTAGTGCCTAATTCTACAGACAGAGCATAAGGAGGGATGCTCCCCAAAAATCCCTACCTTAATCCAGTGAATGCTACAGGCAGCCTGTAGATAGTAGCATTAGCATAGCAGCTAGTAAATGTAAAAGCAGCATGGTGGCGAGTGACACAGCACAGTGCAGGCCTGTAGAAGGGCTAATCCAGCTGTATGCTACAGCTGTACAGACAGACTAGTACATCTCTGCTCCAAACAGCTGAGCTTGGTTCCTCGTCTATAGGGTAAGATGACAGTCTGCGTGGTGAGTGAAGGGCCCGGCTGTGGATGCGGTCTCCTTACAGCAGAGCAGCATGTAAACAAACCCACACGCAGCAGCGTCGTCATCACTGCTTACACTCTCCCCAATCTCTCTCCCTCCCTTCCTTGCTTGCTCTCGTACTGTCTGCCTGCCTCCTTCGCCCTCCCTCTCCCCATCTGTCCCTCTCCATTTCTCTCCCTCCTTATTCCTGCAGCTAAGAGAAGCAGACTGATAAGGTCCTGTCTTCTCTCTGGCTAACACTGTTCTCCAGCAGAAATACACAGAGACAGGGACAGGAAGGGACAGATGGGAATGTGGATGCTTCATGACAAACTGGGGTGACAGGAACCAGACGGGCTTTGTCCAGACAAGGAAGGGAATGAAGCCGAGAGGTGTCACTGTTCCCATCCTAAACCCTGCTCCAGAACCTCCTCAGTGACCAATAAATAATGAACTGTGGTGGCTGGAGAACATTTCCCTGCACTGTGTCACGTTGGCAGTCACGCTCTCCCTCTCTCCAGGGGTCCCATCCTTAGTATCGTTTAGTGTAGGGCCAGGCCGACTGCCCAACGACAGGTATCACTTTTCTGCACATGTGGTGGTCTCCATTTAGCCTGCCATCATCAATAATTCAGTCTGTTGCATAAGAGGGAAACAGAGGTTTATGTCCCAAACGGCACCCTATTCCCATAAAGTGTACTACTTTTGACCAGAGCATTATGGGCACTGGTCAACAGTAGTGCACATCTTAGGGTACAGGGTGTCATTTGAGACACAGCCAGAGACAGTGGACTCGGGATAGCACCCGCCACTACTTGACTACAGACCCGTCAGCGCAGATCCCCAAAACAAAAACTTTGGTTCAGGTCTAATGGATTTCAGTGTAAAACAGCAAAGACAGGCAAGGCAATGCAGCGAGGCAGAGTAGCTATTGCTGTCTGAGGCACCGGCTACCCACCAAGTAGAAGAATTTACAATGTCGCTCATAAGTAAATTAAATAATACAGAAAGGAGAGTTTTACTATCAGACTTTTATGACAAAGGCTCCAGAGAAAAGAAAATACATGATTATTATAGTAGAGTAATTAGTAAGATAGCAACCATAGAAACGGTGTGTCAATGTGTGTGTGTGTCTGTGTTGCAGAAGAGTGTATGATGATATGAGAGGAGTTGAGAATAGTGTGTTGCAGGGGCATTGTAGGATGACGTAACATGCATGAGCCTGATTGAGTGTGTGTTTATGTGGGAAGCTATTATTGGCTTATAAGAGCAACAGTAGGCAGAGCATTCAACTGCCTGTGTGTGTGTGTCAGATTCACGGTGTTGAATACTGATATGAATCTTAAGAGTGTCTTCTCTGGGCTTGTTTACAGAGTGAGTGTTGTTTGTTGAGACAGAGTGAGAGAGAAGGATGAATCAACAGGCTCCTGGTTGCCCTCTGAGCCAAGTGGGAGAAAAACCCCATCGCTGAGTCACAGCACTCCCCTCTACATACAGTACATACACAGTAGCCTCAGAGTGTATGCGAGTGCGAGAGGTAGCTAGCTACTATTTTGAATCGCAAAACTACAGTGCCCAACTTAGTACTGTAGTTGTTTACAAATCACTGTAGAATCTTGTGAGCAACAGCCTACTGAGAGTAGTCTAAGAAACGGTTCCTGGTCATTCCAGATGCCTGGTCGTAACTCGTAAGCTTCCTCTCAATCAATAAGCATGTCCCCTCCCCTTGACCTTGATAGCTCCTACCAGGAAACCACTGACAGTCTGCCTTTACGACCTCACTCCACTCTAGTGATTTGTAGTAGTCGTCAATTCAGATAACCACTCAAGTCATGGACTTTCCCAACCCTCTAATGACTGTCCATCTCATGACTGGTGTCTTTTTTTTAATGCTTTAGAGCTCTTTGAGAATCGTTATGGAATAAATAGCGCTACAAAAGTTGAATTAATTATTAGTAAATCATGCTAATGTGATTATGTACGCAAACTAGCACACAGCAAAGGCAGCTAAGGGCCATCACCTCTGGCCATGCACTGAAGTATGTCACTCAAAACTGTCATTTTTCACTTGGTCTTGTTCATCAGTTGTTCTTATCATATCGCCACTAACACATTATCTCCACTTTGGTCCATGTGAGACATAGCTAATCCAGCAGTACAAAGGCTGTGTCCAAAACGACACCCTATTCCCTATATAGTGTACTATGGGCTCTGGTCAAGAGTTGTGCAAAATATACTAGGGTATATGGCGCCAATTTGAACGTGGACAAACAGTTGAGTGATGTGATGGGACAGAGAGACTGGGTTCTCAGCACAGGAGGCTACTGAGGGGAGGACGGCTCATAATAATGGCTGGAATGGAGTACATGGACTGGTATCAAACATATGGCAACCATTTGCGTGATGAATTTGTTACCATTCTGTTGATCATGTTCCAGCCATTACTATGAGCCCATCCTCCCCAATTAAGGTGCCACCAGCCTCCTGGTATTCTCAGGGATTTCAACAAGCTGTGTGATAGGAGCCTGTGTAGATAGGCCTGTTGCTGAGTCCCATTGAGACCAAGGTCTCTTTTACAAGGGAGCCATGCATATACACAATTTACACTCTCAGATCCAGGTCAGAGAAAACACTGCTGAGGATGAGTGGTGATAAATCACATTGATGAAGTTTCACCGGTTCATAACGAACTCTTCTGGACACTCACTGTCCACTTCCGCCTGTGTCACAGCGGGATGATTTACAATACAATAACAGTGACTGTGTTGATACTGATAACACACACACACACACACGTATAAAATAAATGCAATAGTAATCTTACAAGAAAACAGAGTTCCAGTTAAAACTGTGGTAGAAGACTGCACAGGAGGTGATGATGATGATGAGAGTGTTCAATAATGCACCCATCTGGTCTGTATAACTGACACATGGCACCGTTTGTTTTCATTTTAGCCATGTGGAACTAACCGAGGCTCGTAGGAACGGGCTGTCAACCGCACCACCACTCTGCCAACAGGCTTATATAACCCACCACTTCCACTTTCAGTAACTAGAACCCCCTTGACTCCACCATTCAAGATCAGCCAACACAAAACACAGTCGTCATAGATTTGAACGTACAATGCTGCCCTGGCAATGCCAAGAACCCGTCATGTTGACAATGAATGTTAGCTGAGAGAATTTCATGGTAATAGATTATTCAATATAATACTAGAATATGGTTTATCATGTACCAAGCGTGTTTAAGTGGATGAACAAAGAGGCAGGTAGTCAGTGGGCTACGGATATAATTTCACAGCCTGACTGCAGATACAGTCATAAAATACCAGGAACGAATACATAGGATGCCTAGGAACGAATACATAGGATGCCTAGGAACGAATACATAGGATGCCTAGGAACGAATACATAGGATGCCTAGGAACGAATACATAGGATGCCTAGGAACGAATACATAGGATGCCTAGGAACGAATACATAGGATGCCTAGGAACGAATACAATGTCCATCGACATTAAAAGACACGTATGTCTTGGTCATTGGAGGCAGAGTGCGCATCTGCTCGCTCCTCTCTTCCCATATGAGAACATTGCGTGAAAATAAGACGACTAGCCTAAGTTGCAGGTGGTGTTCATACCTAAACGTATCATAGGCAATAACTAGATGTAGACCGCAATAAATAAGAAGCATACGGGTGATAACTGACTATACAGAGAAGAATACAACTTTGAAGTTGAAGCTTTTTTTGCAAGGCGGCGTAAACAATTAATGAGCAGATGAGCTATTATGCTAACCTTCTCATGGCGACTTTTCCTACCTCTCCAACTAACCAGATAACTGCATTTCAAGATGAAGACACAAACCTTTCTACGACGTTTGATGACAATTAATTTGGTGGGAAAGAGACAGCCGTTGGTGTTGACGCTCGCTTGTTTCATTTGTTTCCAGCCTGTCAGCACTCCGCAGTGTGATCTCGCCTCACCGCTACATTGTATCATGTGACGTTGCAACTTCATCAAAGGAACCTCCCCTTACTTGAGTCTGAGGCACATTCAGAAGGACACAACTTTATTGAAGACAAATCTATTTTCATTAAATCATGATAGGCTACGTCTTTGTACAGTATCCTGGGAAAAAAAATCGAATTCGATTTTGGATTGACCAATAAAAGGCATGATGAAGAACTATATTTAGATTCAAAACAGAAGTCAATGACATTGGAAAAATCAGACTACAGAATATAATCAAGATATGAGTCTATGCTTTGATTGAACTGATACAAATACACTTACATGGGTAAAACCGTCTGTTAAATTACATACATTATAATTATCATTATTATTATAAAAGTTATCTGTCTCAAATAAAAATGGCTTCACTCTCTTGTGGTTGAGGGATGCTGTACAGTAGCTCAGTCAGGCCTGTGATGAATCCTGGCTAAATCCTGTAGGAAGGCTAAATCCTTGTTTTAAGTCTATCTTTGCAACATCTTGGCTCCAGTAAGGCATGGTCCAGCATTATGTTCTTGCCCTGCATAGACAGTCATTATTACAGCAATTTCAAATGTTATATGTTATCTGAGCATATCACTGGTTATTACCATTACAAACTGGGTGGTTTGAGCCCTGAACGCTGATTGGCTGAAAGCCTTGGTATAGCACGGGTATAACAAAACATGTATTTTCACTTCTCTAATTACATTGCTAACCAGTTTATGATAGCAATAAGGAACCTTGGGGTGGTGACATATGGCCAATATACCAGTATACTCCACGTTGCGTCTAAGAACAACCCTTGGCTGTGGTATATTGGACATATATCACACCCCCTCGGGCCTTATTTATCTAGTATGAGTTCTTCTTCTTCAGTTCACAGTTAGATTAAGCTGTACTACCATCATGTGGCCACAATTTGCAGTCGCAGCTTTCACATTTGTGTGGTCTCTATTCTATTGAAAATGTACTATCTAGAGAGGTGTTTCCCAACCCTGGTCCTCCAGTATCCCCAACAGAACACATTTTCATTGTAGCTCTGGACCAGCACACCTCATTCAACTCAATGAGGGCTTGATAATTAGTTGACAAGTTGAAGCAGGTCAACTAATCATCAAGCACGCGATTAGTTGAACGAGGTGTGTTTATCCAGGTCTATAATAAAAATGTGTACTGTTGAGGGTACAAGACTGGTTAAACACTATTCTAGAACCTAAAAGGGCTCTTCGGCTGTCCCCATAGAAGCACCCTTTGAAGAACCCTTTTTGGTTCAAGGTAGAACCCTTTTGGTTCCAGGTAGAACCATTTTGGGTTCCATGTAGTACACTTTCCAAAAGGGTTCGACCTGGAACCAAAAACGGCTCTACTAGGAACAGCCGAAGAACCCTTTTGGAAGCCTTCTGTGATTTATCGTTGAAACATCAATAATGTATTACGGTGTAATCAATTTCCTTTAAACCTGACAAACAATATGATTTGAATAGTACAAACATTTTCTTCAGTAAAATGAACTCAAGGAATTTGTGTTTTTGTATTCAGCCAAGCTCTTGTGCTTTCTGAGCTAGCCTACATCACTAGAAA
The DNA here is from genome assembly GCF_023373465.1 of Oncorhynchus keta. NCBI lineage: Eukaryota > Metazoa > Chordata > Actinopteri > Salmoniformes > Salmonidae > Oncorhynchus > Oncorhynchus keta. The sequence goes on along the minus strand of NC_068457.1, from coordinate 19,877,717 downwards.
GCTAATAAACGTAGGTGGGGAGCACCTCCTAAAGTAACCTTTTGGGTTTTCGCTGTCCGGTTTATGTCACAGTGGTCTTTGGGTTGTGTTGTGCCTGTGTTTTGGCTTCACCCATTTTTGTACCTGTTTCTGTTTACTGTGGACATTAAAGCATTAAAACTTCTGCTCTCTGCGCCTGACTCCACACTCATCATTCTCCTGACGTTACACCTACTCATTCAAGGGTTTTTCTTTATTTTTACTATTTTCTACATAGTAGAATAATAGTGAAGACATCAAAACTATGAAATAACACATATGTAATCATGTGGTAAACAAAAAAGTGATAAACAAATCAAAATAGATTTTAGATTCTTCTAAGTAACCAACCTTTGCCTTGACAGCTTAGCACACTCTTAGCACACTCTTGGGAGGCACTCAGTCAAGGAAGAGCCCCCTGCGATCCTCAGCCCCATTGCTGCCCCTCATCGTCCTCAACGACAGCTACTTCCTGCCCACCCGGACCTTCTTAGAGAACGTGGGCGCGGTGTTGTGCTATGCCTTGGTGTGCACCCTGTGGAATAGCATTGGGTTTGGCCTGTCTCTCTATGTCATCTGCCAGAGTGAGGCATTCTGGTTGAAGGACACCGATCTGCAGGAGAACCTGCTGTTTGCCTCCATCATCTCTGTGGTGGACCCGGTAGCTATGTTCGCGGCGTCTAAAGATATTAGGGTCGGGCCTCCTGAGTGGCGCAGTGGTCTAAGCTTGTAGCTTCAGTAGCCTCAGGCGTACAGTTACAAAGCTTGTATTTCCATAGATGGTCGTCATGCTTTACATACCTGGTACGCTTTAGTGACAACAAGCTAGTTTCCCTGTTGGCTAGTTTCCTTGTAGGCTAGTTTCGCTGTAGGCTAGTTTCGCTGTAGGCTAGTTTCGCTGTAGGCTAGTTTCGCTGTAGGTTAATTTCCCTGTAGGCTGGTTTCCCTGTTCCCCAGAGTGAATGGCTGTGGGTGTCTCGCTGTCTTTGTTGCTCTGCAGTTTCAGCATGACAAGGAGTTTCACTATAAACTGGAGAGGCCCTGGCCGTGTCTCAATGCTCCTAAAATGCTTCCTTTCCTCCAAGCCCCCTTGCCTCCTTTCCTTTGCTTTGTGAGCACTAAAAAGTGAAACAATTGGATATATTTCCACCATATTGCCTTCACATGTCATGTTCGTTCAGATCGATGGTAAGGAAGAAAGGAGAGGAGGTAAGGAGAGGAGGTAAAGAAGCCATTCAACACTGATTAAAACATAGCCCCCGAGTTTAAGCCTGGGAAAGATACAATTGTTAATTGGAATTGTTCAGCAGCTTTACCCTTCTACCACAGTGACACACCTATTACTTTCACTACGGTTTGACCTGAACACTGGAGGAACAGTAAACCAAAAGGAGCGAAGGCTTTGGTTGACACTGTACCTTCCTGAGACAGATGCTTCGGACCCTTCTGATGCCTTTAGTCAGTGAAAGTGTCTGTTTGCAGTAGGTGGTATTTGACTCCTGACTATAAAGAGTCATAATTATCAACCAATAGAATTTTGCACCCGAAAGAATAAAAGTCAATAATTGATGATGACGCTCTCTTCCTCCTTCTCTCTCTCTCTCTGGCCAGCTGCTGTACAACTTGTTCACCTTCGTGGCTGACATGCCAGATGTCATGCCAGATGACATGCCAGATGACATGCCAGTGGAGTCTGTGGATGTGTTTATGGGCGTAGCTAGGTTCTTTGTGGTGGGCATCGGCGGACTGGCCGTCAGCTTCCTCGCTATGTGCTTTACGGTTAACGCCCTCGAGAACAAACCGCTCTTTGTCTTCATGTACACTTACCCGGCCTACCTGGTGGCTGAGCTGTTCTCCATCTCCAGCATCATGGTGGGAGTGTGTTAACACACACATATGAGTGTTCAAAACATTATGAACACCTACCTCTTTCCATGACATAGACTGACCAGGTGAATGCTATGATCCCTTGTTGATGTGACTTGTTAATGTGTGTGTGTGTGTGTGTGCGTGTGTGTGTGTGTGTGTGTGTGTGTGTGTGTGTGTGTGTGTGTGTGTGTGTGTGTGTGTGTGTGTGTGTGTGTGTGTGTGTGTGTGTGTGTGTGTGTGTGTGTGTGTGTGTGTGTGTGCATGTGCGTTCATATACTCTACACATAGCTCCACTCCTTCTGTGTTCTCGCTCTCTTCCAGGTGTGTGTTAACCCTTTCCGTACCGTTCCCTTCAACATGGCCTGCAAGGTGCCATCTGCTTTGCCATAGTGTTTAACTTACCAGACAACATCCAGCAAAATAATTGATTTGTTACTGCATCCATCGCCACCATCATATTAACTGTCTTCGTCCAGGTATGGAATTTGATCATGGCAGCCCGTGCATATATAATGCTAGTCCATTCAGAACACCGCGGTGCACAAAAACAAGTTGATGCAAATATGATATGAAGAGGATTTCAGTTATGTGACTTCTGACCTTTCACACAGGGTATCGGCATTTGGCCCTTGATTGAATTAATGCACATTCTGATGACCAATCACAACATAAACACCATTAATGTCAAGGTTCACATCAGGGAAGGTAGAGCGCTAGCTAGCTGGATAACCAATTTATCATCAATCGATTTGTTTAGATAGTTAATCAGGCGTTGCTATCTTCTACCCTTCCATGCCCATTCAGACTGGGACCTCTGAGGTCTAGTATATTATGTCTCTCTGAGTTCTTACCTATTGTTCACCTAATACCTTTCTTGCACTACTGGTTAGAGCCTGTAAGTAAGGTCTACACTTGTTGTATTCGGCGCACATGACAAATAAACTTTGATTTGATTTGAGTATCTTATATCTCTCTGAGGTCTAGTATCTTATGTCTCTCTGAGGTCTAGTATCTTATGTCTCTCTGACGACTAGTATCTTATGTCTCTCTGAGTTCTAGTTCTAGCATCTTATGTCTCTCTGAGGTCTAGTTCTAGTATCTCATGTCTCTCAGAGTTGTCGTGTCTTTGGCATCATTAAACTGAAGACTGTTAGTTTATCAAATCAATTCTCTGTAATTATTATTACGTGATTAACTAATCAGGTAAATGTAATTAACTAGGAAGTCGGGGCATCAAGGAAAATATTCAGATTACAAAGTTATAATTTTCCTAATACAACTTTTCAGATATTTTAATAGCTGATCAATTCGTTTTCTAATTAATGAATTATTCTTTACCTCACGTTAGTCTCATTCCAAGCGTAAATTGTTTGTTATCTTCACGAACCCAGTCTTCACTATGAATCATCCATGCATCACTTGTCTCAATCATTTATTTATTTAACTAAATAATCGAAGAAATGCACACACAAACAAACAAAGTAGATATGGTTACAAGGAAATGATAGGGGATGTGCCCTAGTGGGCTAAACCGGAATGGCGGCTTGGTAGACAAAGGGACTGAGAAGGGCGTGAAAGACAAGACACTACAGAGTTGATAATTCTAGCAATTGAAATACTAATCCTTTGCACATGAACACTCACTCATTCGGGAAAAATTGCAATCAATATATATATATTTACGCTCAGTGTGTCGTCGTGATCTCTGTTGGAAAGTTTGTTTCTGTTGGAGAGTTTGTCAGCACTCTCTCTCTCTTCCGTAGTTAGAATGGATAGTTTTGAGTACCATTCAGAAATGTTGTTATAGAATAGATGTTTCGGCGGTTGTCGGCCTTCACATTCAATGATAGAATTCCTAGCTGCAGACTAGTAATTAGCATCAAAGATTTGCTCTTATTCTGTCGGTATCGATAGTCTCAGAGTTTCAACAACCATTACACCCTTAGCTTATACTCAGGTTTATGGTCTCTCCTCAAACCTTAGCCCTCTCGTGGTAATCGAGGTAAGCTGGTCTGGTCTCAAACCTTAGCCCTCTCGCGATAATCGAGGTAAGCTGGTCTGGTAGGAAATCCTTCCGATGGCGGTTATATTCGTAACAGTAGAAAGGGCTCACGGGTCTGTGCTCACGGGCCAATGATTTAGTTAACCTCTCTAGGGTAGGGGGCAGCATTCAGAATTTTGGATGAAAAGCATGCCCAAATTAAACTGCCTGCAAGTCGGGCCCAGAATATATGATATGCATATAGCTGGTAGATTTTGATAGAAAACACTCTAAAGTTTCCAAAACTGTTCAAATAGTGTCTGTGAGTATAACATAACTGATTTGAGAAAAATCCATTCAGGAAGTATTTTTTTGTTGGTTTTGCCATTACAGTATTCATTGACTTAGGACTCAATTTGCAGTTCCTATGCCTTCCACTAGATGTCAACAGTCTTTAGAAATTGTTTCAGGCTTGTATTCTTATAAATGAGAGAGTAGACCAGTCTGAATGAGTGGACCCTGACGTGTCACAGAGCTTTTTCACACGCAATCCCGAGAGAGTGCATTTCTTGTTTACCTTTTATATTGACGACTTTATTGTTATTGTCCGGTTGAAATATTATAGATCATTTAGGCTAAAAACAACCTGAGGATATAAACATTGTTTGACATGTTTCTATGAACTTTATGAATACAATTTGGATTTTTTTTGTCTGCCTGTTTTGTCTGCGTTTGAGCCTGTGGATTACTGAAGCAAACGCGCAAGGTTTTTGGATATAAAGAGACTTTATTGAACAAAAGGAACATTTATTGAGTAAAGTAATGTCTTCTGAGTGCAACCATATGAAGGTCATCAAAGGTAAGGGATTAATTTGATCTCTATTTCTGAGTTTTGTAACGCTTCTGCTTGGCTGGTTAATGTTTGTTATAATTTCTCAACTGGGCTATGTTCTCAAATAATCGTAAGGTATGCTTTCACCGTAAAGCATTTTTAAAATCTGACACCGTGGTTGGATTCACAAGAAGTTAATCTTTAAACCTATGTAAAATATGTTTTGTTTTCTGAATTTGTATAATGAATATTTCTGTATTTGAATTTGGTGCTCTGCAATCTCACTGGATGTTGGCCAGATGGGATGCTAGCGTCCCACATACCCTAGAGAGGTTAAACTCCAAAGGGAATTGGAGTTTCCTTCATTAAACAGTTTAAAACCACATTATATAATTTCACAAATAGTTTAATCTTTACTCATTCATTTTATACAACAATTAGATGCAAACCTCACAACTGAGACTCTTGTATAATCAGAGTTATAGTAATGTGGCTGTATTGTCTCTAATGAGTTTCACAAAATTGTACAAAATGGACCAGTTCGTAGCTGGATTCCTCCCCGACCGTGTACACCTTCTCCCAAAACATGGACATTGTTCAGTTCTCAAGTTCTGTGATGTGGAAGAGGTTCCTTTGTACTCCTGTGAACCTCACTCCCTCTCTACTCTGGCCATGAGGAGAGAACTCCTCTAGGAATTTATGACCTGCCTAACAGAGCCTGGGTGTAGGGGGAAGAGACAGCGGTGGTGAGAGAGAGAGAGAAAGAGAGAGAGGGGGGGGGGTGCAGAGAGAGGGGGAGGGTGCTCTCTGTACCCAAAGAGGGTCACGTCATGACAGAGTTCTAGTTGTAGTATCTTATGTCTCTCTGAGTTCTAGTTGTAGTATCTTATGTCTCTCTGAGTTCTAGTTCTAGTATGTTACCTTTCTTATTTCTAGTTCTAGTATCTTACCTTTCTTAGTTATAATTCTAGTATTTTACCTTTATTAGTTATAGTTCTAGTATCTTACCTTTCTTAGTTCTAGTTTTAGTATCTTATGTCTCTCTGAGTTCTAGTTCTAGTATATTATGTCTCTCTGAGTTCTAGTTCTAGTATCTTATGTCACTCTGCGTTCTAGTTCTGGTATCTTATATCTCTCTGAGTTCTAGTATATTATGTCTCTCTGAGTTCTAGAATCTTATGTCTCTCTGAGTTCTAGTATATTTTGTCTCTTTGAGTTCTAGTTCTAGTATCTTATGTCTCTCTGCATTCTAGTTCTAGTATATTATGTCTCTCTGAGTTCTAGTTCTAGTATATTATGTCTCTGAGTTCTAGTTCTAGTATTTTATGTCACTCTGAGTTCTAGTTCTGGTATCTTATATCTCTCTGAGTTCTAGTTCTAGTATCGTATGTCTCTCTGCGTTCTAGTATATTATGTCTCTCTGCGTTCTAGTATATTATGTCTCTCTAAGTTCTAGTATATTATGTCTCTCTGAGTTCTAGTTCTAGTATATTATGTCTCTCTGAGTTCTAGTTCTAGTATATTATATCTCTCTGAGTTCTAGTATATTATGTCTCTCTGAGTTCTAGAATCTTATGTCTTTCTGAGTTCTAGTATATTATGTCTCTCTGAGTTCTAGTATATTATGTCTCTCTGAGTTCTAGAATCGTATATCTCTCTGAGTTCTAGTATATTATGTCTCTCTAAGTTCTAGTATCTTATGTCTCTCTGAGTTCTAGTTATAGTATATTATGTCTCTCTAAGTTCTAGTATCTTATGTCTCTCTGAGTTCTAGTTATAGTATATTTTGTCTCTCTGAGTTCTAGTTATAGTATATTTTGTCTCTCTGAGTTCTAGTATATTATGTCTCTCTGAGTTCTAGTATATTATGTCTATCTGAGTTCTAGTATATTATGTCTCTCTGAGTTCTAGTATATTATGTCTCTCTGAGTTCTAGTATATTATGTCTCTCTGAGTTCTAGAATCGTATATCTCTCTGAGTTCTAGTATATTATGTATTTCTAAGTTCTAGTATCTTATGTCTCTCTGAGTTCTAGTTATAGTATATTATGTCTCTCTGAGTTCTAGTATATTATGTCTCTCTGAGTTCTAGTTATAGTATATTATGTCTCTCTGAGTTCTAGTATATTATGTCTCTCTGAGTTCTAGTATATTATGTCTCTCTGAGTTCTAGTATCTTATGTCTCTATGAGTTCTAGTATATTATGTCTCTCTGAGTTCTAGTTCTAGTATATTATGTCTCTCTGAGTTCTAGTTCTAGTATATTAAGTCTCTCTGAGTTCTAGTATATTATGTCTCTCTGAGTTCTAGTATATTATGTCTCTATGAGTTCTAGTATCTTATGTCTCTCTGAGTTATACTATATTATGTCTCTCTGAGTTCTAGTATATTATGTCTCTCTGAGTTATACTATATTATGTCTCTCTGAGTTCTAGTATATTATGTCTCTATGAGTTCTAGTATATTATGTCTCTCTGAGTTCTAGTATATTATGTCTCTCTGAGTTGTAGTATATTATGTCTCTCTGAGTTCTAGTATATTATGTCTCTCTGAGTTATACTATATTATGTCTCTATGAGTTCTAGTATATTATGTCTCTATGAGTTCTAGTATATTATGTCTCTATGAGTTCTAGTATATTATGTCTCTCTGAGTTATACTATATTATGTCTCTCTGAGTTCTAGTATATTATGTCTCTCTGAGTTATACTATATTATGTCTCTCTGAGTTCTAGTATATTATGTCTCTATGAGTTCTAGTATATTATGTCTCTCTGAGTTCTAGTATATTATGTCTCTCTGAGTTGTAGTATATTATGTCTCTCTGAGTTCTAGTATATTATGTCTCTCTGAGTTATACTATATTATGTCTCTCTGAGTTCTAGTATATTATGTCTCTCTGAGTTATACTATATTATGTCTCTCTGAGTTCTAGTATATTATGTCTCTCTGAGTTCTAGTATATTATGTCTCTCTGAGTTCTAGTATATTATGTCTCTCTGAGTTATACTATATTATGTCTCTCTGAGTTCTAGTATATTATGTCTCTCTGAGTTATACTATATTATGTCTCTCTGAGTTATACTGTCTCTATGAGTTATACTATATTATGTCTCTCTGAGTTCTAGTATATTATGTCTCTATGAGTTCTAGTATATTATGTCTCTCTGAGTTCTAGTATATTATGTCTCTCTGAGTTCTAGTATATTATGTCTCTCTGAGTTCTAGTATATTATGTCTCTCTGAGTTATACTATATTATGTCTCTCTGAGTTATACTATATTATGTCTCTCTGAGTTATACTATATTATGTCTCTCTGAGTTCTAGTATATTATGTCTCTCTGAGTTATACTATATTATGTCTCTCTGAGTTCTAGTATATTATGTCTCTCTGAGTTATACTATATTATGTCTCTCTGAGTTCTAGTATATTATGTCTCTCTGAGTTCTAGTATATTATGTGGATCATAACATAAAAAAAGGTTTAGGAACTCCTGTTTTTAATCATTTGTCTCCCTCCTGGCTGTTTCCTGAGGGGGATTCTGATCAAAGGACAAAAGAGCATTGTAGCTCTGTATAAGAGTCTGGAGCTGCAGATTGCCATTGAGCTGCTGGATACCCAAGCAATGGTAGACATCAGCACAGCCTCCTCACTTGTTTGCTTGCAGAATGTGCAGATGCCATGTTTCCATACCATAGGCCTCTTGTCTGTTTATTGATTTACCAAATGTATTTATTATCCGTGTTTTGTTTACCTCAAGCCTTTCCATTAGGTGAGCAATGCAAAAAATATTACACATTGATTTATTTATTACTTTTTGGGACTTTGAAAAGTGTTGCGTTAATGATCATTTTGCATTGGTAGTTGTGGGAAATGTGGTAAAATCCATAACATCGGATCAATAAACGTATAATAATAATAATAATAAAAAACATAATAATAATAATGATGAAATAGATAATACCAATCCTAATCTAACATGTTCAGTTAGTGAGAGTGACTGGACACTTCAATAACATGCTCTATTTTTGCATCCAAAATACAGATTTGCAAAGGAGAAGTGCACTTTTTCCTTTAAGATGAGCAATTATAGAAGAATGAGGATGTTTATTGATAAATATTTCTCTCTCTGTCAGAATGTGGCCAAGTCCTCTCTACTCTCCAGAGAACAGTCCCCCTCCCCTGGGGTGGACTATATCGATGAGCAGGGTGGGCCTGGAGGTCGGCGTCTGGGGTAGGTTCATCAGTTCACCAGAGCCAGGAAAGCTCCAGACCCTGCCTCACTTCATAGGCTCTCTGAGAAGGATGACCCTAGTCTCAGGGACCAGGAGCCTGGTTAAGAGGTTGTGGATACTCCTCCTCTGCTTCCACCTCCCAGGCTAGGTCCCAGAGCATCAGGACACCACGAGGGCAGCGACACAGAACCCCCTCCTAAGGCAGGCTTCCAGGGGCTCTCGCAGTCCACCCACCCCGTGAGAACCAAAGAACTGGAGGAGGAAGACTGGGGCAATGTGGGCCAGGAGAAGGAAGAGCAGGCCAGCTGACCAGGCAGGGTGTTGTAGTGTAGACATATCATGTTATAGTGCAGGATGAACATGCTCTCTGAACAGATCAGGGACCGTAGTGAGTCAGAAACTGTGAACCTCTAACATATTCTCATTTATTAAACCACATTAAAACATCTCTAAATATAGTTGTTTTTTTGTGTAATGGGTATGATAATATAAACAAATATAGGATATTTAAGATATACAGGGCCTTCAGAAAGGATTCACACCTCTTGACTTTTTCCACATTCTTTTGTGTTACAGCCTGAATTTAAAATGGATTCAATTGAGATTTTGTGTTACTGTAATAACCAATATTGTCAAAGTGGAATTAGGTTTTTAGAAATGTTTTATTTGTCTTGAGTCAATAAGCATTCAACCCATTTTGTTATGTCAAGCCTAATTAAGTTCTTGAGTAAATATTTGCTTAACAAGTCACATAATAAGTTGCATGGACTCACTCTGTGTGTAATAATAGTGTTTAACATGAATGACTACCTCACCTCTGTACCCCACACATACAATTAGCTGTAAGGTCTCTCAGTCGAGCAGTGAATATCAAACACAGATTCAACCACAAAGACCAATGAGGTTTCCCAACGCATCACAAAGAAGAGCACCTTTTGGTAGATGGGTAAAAATATTTTAAAAAGCAGACATTCAATATCAGATCAAATCAAATGTTATTTGTCACTTGCACTGAATACAACAGGTGTAGAACCTAACGTGAAATGCTTACTTACAAGCCCCTGGTGAAGTTATTAACTACACTTTGGATGGTATATCAATACACCCAGTCATTACAAAGATCCAGGAGTCCTTCCTAACTCAGTTGCCAGAGAGGAAGAAAACCGCTCAGAGGCCAATGGTGACTTTAAAACAGTTACAGAGTTTAATGGCTGTGATAGGATACAACTGAGGGTGGATCAACAATATTGTAGTTACTCCACAATACTAACCTAAATGACAAAGTGAAAAGAAGGAAGCCTGTGTGTGCTGCTTTCCAACAGACACTGGGAGACAAATTCACCTTTCAGCAGGACAATAACCTTAAACACAGCCAACCAAGATGACATTGAATGTTCCTGTGTGGCCTATATACAGTTTTGACTTAAATCGTCTTGAAAAACTATGACATGACTTGAAAATGAATCTGTAGCAATAATCAACAACCAACTTGACAGAGCTTGAATACTTTTAAAATACAAAATATTGTACAATCCAGGTTTGCAAAGCTCTTAGATTCTTAACCTGAAAGACAGCTGTAATCACTGCCAAAGGTGATTCTATCATGTATTGACTCAAGAGTGTGAACACTTATGTTAATTAGATATTTCTGTAATACATTTTCAATCATTTCTAAAAACATGTTACTTATGGGTTATTGTGTGTGAGAAAAAAAAAACATTTAATCAATTTTGAATTCAGGCTGTAACACAACAAAATGTGGAATTAATCAAGAGGTGTGAATACTTCCTATTATGTTTTTCCTGTTTAGAAAAATAAACGCTTCATTAGACATCTGTTCATTTTGTTGAATTTTGGGGACAAAAGCAGTTGCTGCGAACACTCAGATAGGGGGTTCCATCAGAGGTTTGACTACCAGACGGTACACTACAACACACACACTTCTATTTTATGTGTGTAAAAACATTGCAACAGTATCCCTGGAAGAGTCACACGCATGACGACAGTGATTCTTTTTATACAATCTCACGCACACACGCACACACACACACACACACACACACACACACACACACACACACACACACACACACACACACACACACACACACACACACACACACACACACACACACACACACACACACACACACACACACACACACACACACACACACACAGGTCTCTCCACAACATCTGATTGGTGAGTGGGAGTTGCTGGGAATAGATGAAGCATAAATAACCAGCTCCTGTTTAGAAGCCTCCATGTCAAACACGATACCTCTGATTGGATGGTCATCGGACGGTTATATTTGCATTGCCCCTGGACACACCCCTATGACAAAGTATTTGATATGATTTACTAATGGAAATCAAGGTGGATAGGTCTGCTACAGTACGTAGGATAGTATCTGGCTCCTTCCCTGTCCTGCTATTGGTGGGGACGAAGCCGATAGACAAATCTACATACTGGAGGACAGACAAACATCCGAACAGAGAAACAGTGACGCATAAAGGCAGACGGACATACGGACAGACCGAACCACCCGACACACCGCTAGACTGACAAATCTTCACAATTCACTGAACGACTGAAGACAGATAGGCCTCACTAGTGTCATGTCTCCTGCTGAGGCTGAGTGTGCTCCTCTTCCTAGCTGGGTTCTTCGGGGGCTTGGGGGCCCTGTCCCTGATGCTCTCCTTTGGGACAGACTACTGGCTGCTGGCCTTGGAGACCTGTAGTCCTGGGGGGGCATCAGAGACCTGGGAGGCTGGGGCCCTCAGACCTGGGGAGATGGAGGATCAGGACACTGTGACATTCTTCCACCAGGGCTTCTTCTGGAGGTGCTCCTTCAGTGGCATGAGAGAGGAGAACATGGTGTGGCACTTCTGGATCAGTAAGTATGAGAGTTTTCCCCCACCCATTTATGAAATAGAAATACTGTAGCAGACAATACATTCATTGATGAATGACAAGAATGACCGGAACTGTAGTATAATAAACAAAGAAAATACAACATACATTTTCTTCCAAAGCCAATCAACCACACCAAAAGGTCTGTGTGCCTGCCTACCTCTTCCTAATTTATGCTTCTGATCAAAGCACGGATTACCAGGCACCTGACACTGCAGTCTACAGGGCCTTCTGGAGCATCTTCCTTCTAGTTGGCGTGGTCACTGTTATGATTGGTGGGTTTGTCATCATCTGTGCCTCTCCATTGGCCAGCCACAGGCTCTACAAAGTAGGCGGGGCACTCTTGCTCACTGGAGGCGAGTTATCGGTTGTGTTCCTCTGCTCAGACATTGCTGACGCATGCCAAATCTTACAATGCCTGGATAGGTACTTTTACATGTCAGCTAACCACATCATATTTGATAGAAATCTGATGCCAGACGGAATAGTCAATGATTTAGCGTGCAACCATGGGTTGATGCATGCATCGTCTGATCAGAGCAGGGGATCAAGACCATCATGAGTTACTAGCCATATTTGGGTCCACTGAACTTTAGATGAAGCTCAAAGTTCAATGTGGAACAGTGACGATTTTAGCATATTTTTTTATGCATGCCAGCAAACCCAGAACACAACTTAACACTAAACAATACATTAATTACACTATAACGGTGACAAACGGTGCCCACACAGGGTGCCTACATAAAGCTGTCCCTACAGCAGTCCCAAGACCTTACCACTGCTACACCTGGCTATCAGCGGAGCCTTAGCTGATATGGCTGACTTGCTTAAACAAATGTGGCTTCTACTGACAATTGAGATGTACAATCTATAGCATAAGGGGATATGAGGCAATCCGTTATTTTGATTAAGACATTAATGAGCGAGCTAGGACGGATGTAGTCAAATGCACAACAACTGAATTCAGAACATGGGCCGTTTTTACAGTATTCTCCATGTACACCAAGTCAAAAAGTATAGAATAAATCTAAGGGGCATATATTCAGACAATGAAAGCTCTTATAATACTCAATGATTACATTTCTCTGAAACAGGCTTATCCTTTTTGTTTATCCATTTAAGCTTGGAAAAGAGACCCTTAAACCCAGACTTGGGACCACACACCCACCCACTGAATAGCAGGCTAGTGATTGCTTTGCAATGCTTGCACTTAGCCACTGATTCCTTCCAAACCACTCATTGTTGAATTTGCCATTTCCAACATGTTGTGTAATGTCCAATGGTCGATGAGCACCTTTACATTTTATCTATCGTTTCTCTTCGTTATTTCTTCTCATATGACAAGGATTTAAAAACATTTGCCAGTAGATTTTTGACTTGGTTCATGATGATGACTGCTAGCTTTCTAGCTAAGATTTAGAAAGTATGATGATGACATTATCAGTCCAATCAAAGCTGCTGTACATATAACGTGATTTGACGTCAATTTATCTGTGGCCAATGACCTTGATCCTTCTTGGATGGGCACTTCTAATGTAACTCTATGGCAGCACACAAGGGGCATGAATTTTTTAGCTCTACCCTTAGATTTGCGGTGACGTAGTGTCCCCATGAGTGACAGAACACTGAGCCAATCACGGCGCAAGTAGAGAACATTACCAACCCCTAGGCTCCGTATTTTCCGCTGGCTGCCCCACCACCACAGAAAGCACTGAGCTAGGCTGAAACACCTGCATTTTGGAGCTGCCTTACTCAAGAAAGCAAAAAAAATTGACCAAGCTTTATTAACATGATTATATATATTTTTTACATTGTTTGCAAACTGATATGTGACATGTATTAATGCCAAAATAACATGCAAACAGGCAACCCCACCTGCCCTGAATGACGAGTTGCCACTAATCAGGAGACGCATTTATGTTATTTTATTGAGTTTAAATGTTTCCCTCTTCCTCCCCCTCTCTCTCTCCCTCTCCTCTCTCCCTCTCCTCTCTCCCTCTCCCCTCTCCCTCTCCTCTCTCCCTCTCCTCTCTCCCTCTCCTCTCTCCCTCTCCTCTCTCCAGGTCTATGTCTCCTGGTTGTAATATTGATGTATGTAGTCTGGACCCAGGTACTGGACACTCTGGAGGACTACGCTGCCCAGCAACAACACTCCTCCCAGTGTCCAACAGTCTACCACCTCAGCGTCCAATACGGCCTCTCCTTCCTGTTTGCTCCCGTCTCCGTCTTCTTCTTCCTGCTGGCAGCACTGCTCTTCATCCTGATTGGACGAACAGTGCGGAGGTGCCATCACAAAGTGCCAACGTAGTGACTGAGGGGGGAACAGCCAGAGAGGAAGTGGTGAATGAACAGTGACTCCAGTGCCATAAAGGCCCAGACCTCCATGTTCAGTCTATAACAAGAGCCAGTAGTGACTGACACCATGGTCAAGTCTTTGGCTCTCACAGAGTAATACAGATGGACCATATTAAATACATTTGGAATAATCAACTGTGATTAGCTTTGAATAAAAAGGCTACAGTCTCATTGGGAGTTAAATTTAATTCCACTGATTTTTTTGCAACCAGTTCTGGACTCTATCAGACAGTCCAGTCATGGAGGGTAATGAATTAGATTGTCATTATCTATTGGGATAATCATGACGGACGGGACAGCGGGTTCCTAATCAACTGCAACACATCTGAACGGAAATGCAGCTGGGTTCCACAACCACCACTAGAGAGCAGTGCTGCTTTAACAGTAGTAAAGTAGGAAAAATACAACACCGTTTACAGTATTCCTAACCCAAATACTTCAAGCCATCTCAGAGAGCTTCTACAGTTTCGATGGGAACAGACGTATCCCAGCCAACGTGAAGTTGCATCATTCATATTTCATTACAGCAGAGGGATTAAAAAGTTGAAAGAGGAAATGGTGAGATAATTTATTCAATTGCCTTTTTTTTGGACCAAACAAAAGATAATATATATTCCGTTTTTTTCCTTCTTCTGTACAGAAGGTTAACTCCATATTAAAGTAACTGATACAGAAAGCCCACCATCACACCTTAATAATTGGAAAAGGCAAACATTATGAGTTCTGTCTCAGTGGCGAGGGCCTGAGTCAGTAAGACAGCGATGAGATGAGGCTGACTGGGGGAGGAAAGGAGGGGAGGAGAAGAGGTGAAGTGTCTCATCACTGTGTTTTTCTTTTCTTTTAATGTCTTTCCTCCTCTTCCTAGTCTGAGCTGTGAACAAGGTGAGCGTAATTACACTAGGAGCTTGTCACATTCACTTCTGTGGCCTCACACCGCCTGAAACATCTCTGGCACTAGCACCCACCCCCTACCTACACCCCCCATCACCACCCGCCTGCGTTAAACCCACCCCCTACCTACACCCCCCATCACCACCCGCCTGCGTTAAACCCACACCGGCGCCACGAGCCGCTCGTTTTAAAAGGGAGAGATTTTAATGATAGCCTGATTCAGTCATCTCTTGCTTTCAATCTTGTATTTTTTAGAAAAAGAGATTCTGTTGGCAGATTCATTTCCAGTATGTGCCCCCCTCCCCTCCCCCAATCCAGTGTTATGTGTCACTGTCACCCCAGCGTTGCTCACACACTGTTGTTGATCCCCTCGTCACCTGGGTCTCTGTCCCTGAGAAATGAGACTGTCCACAACAATTACTACAAGAGCAATAAAGTCTCTCTCTTGTTCTCTCATTCTCTCATCTTGCTCTCTCTCTCTCCCTCCCATTCAAAATGAAAAATGGTGGATCAAATGTAAGTCACATGACAGATTACAAAATGGAGACCATTGTTTTTAAGTTAAATGTATTTGTATTTATTTTAAGTTATACTTCTTAGCTCTTTGGTTGGCACTGTACAATCAGCAAATCAGTACTTGCATGACTTGCTTTTGTGTGTGAGTGTAAATCACCCTCACATATTACTGGGTACAATCATGGCATAGTTCCCCTCCTTCTTATCCTCCACATCCTCCCTAAACACACCCTGTCCTCCCAGTTGGTTTGGTCCACTCAGCCCAGAGCCTCGGGGCCCACCAAGGGGCCACAATTATTCATCCCTTTGCTCAGCCAACTAGAAGAAATGACCCTCTCTCCAGATCCAGGACCTTCTAACCTGAATCAGAACCCCAGGCTGAAGCCCCCTGCCTTGGCTACAATTATGACCCCCCGTGCCTCCACTCTCCAGACCCAGTGTTTTCCATAAATATGAGGCTGGGCGGCTGGACCCTGTTGTACTGTACTCACACAGCCCATGCTCTGTCTGGTGTGGAGCTGTAGCCTGCAGGCTGTGTGTGTTCACTGTCCCCCGGGTGGCTGGGGAAAAACAGAAGTGTTAAGGACCTGAAGAGACACATATATTGGACTGATGGATGATAAATGTGAAGAATATAGGAGAGTCAGACTCTTCAGAAATCTTTCATGGATTTCAGCCATATGTCCATAAGTGTATCTGAATAGATCTGATGTTAATAACTTGTTGGACTACAGCATGTCCTGTCATTTTTCTTCCATGGCACTTTGTACGTTATATTACCCTTCTCTATTCATCCTGCTCACATCCTCTTATTTAGCTCTATTTCCCTGTTTCTAACATGAGATCTTTCTCTCCCCCTCTCTCCCTTTTTCCCTCACCTCTCGCTCTCTGTCTCTCCCTCTCTCTCTCTTCCCTCTTGTCCTCTCTATCTAATCTGGCCAGGTCTTTCAGTGTTCATAATGAGGTCTGTGATTGCTCTGTGGTCCTCTCCCCCGATCTGCCCTGCTCTCTCCTCTCTTCCTCTCTCCTCCTTTCTTTCTGTGTCCTCTGCTTCTTTCCTGGGGGTTAATGAAGATCCTGTGGATTAAAAAGCAGCTGTTAGAAATGACACTGGCCCTGGCAGAGATGTGGGGCTGCAGGCTGGATTGTGCCAGGCAGGAAGAGAGGAGCAGGGTAAAGAGAAGGGCATGGGAACCTTTTTGTCCTGCTCTGACCTGCCATTTGAGTATCTACAGTAAATCCTATTACCCATCTACCTCTCTCTCTC